>NC_092339.1:9249375-9558750 GCF_046630445.1 Rutidosis leptorrhynchoides
TATATTGAACAATGCAGGGTTGGCCTCGAATTCACGAACCTATATCAATTGTATATTTATTAAAACATATAATCGTAATTGAGCAAGTTTATATATATTATTATTAATAATATACTTGTTATATTTCATGTTATTTGGATCATTTTAATATATTTAATTTATATATTTTATATAGTTAATATTTATCATTATTTATATTATACATATATATGTAAGGTTTTATATATGATAACAATATATATTTGTGTATTAACTGATACATTTTATATATATAATTTAGTAATTATCATTTTAATAATAACCATATAATGATACGTAATATTAATATTATTGTAATGTATTGTTGTATAAAATATCTATTTGTAATAATACCAGTATTGACAAGAATGATAATAGTAATGATAATAATAATAGTAATAATATTAGTAGTAATAGTATCTATTTTAATGTATATGGTAATCTTAATAAAAATGCTAATTTTGATAATTTTAATTAAAATGATACTTTTAGTAAATGATAATAATATCAGTGCTAATAATACATATCAGATTTATCCTAAGTTTCTTATAATTTCTAAACTTATGACTACAGTTTCTATAACTTAAATTTGTAATCGTATTCATAATTGTACCTATATTTAAATAATTATGACCATTTTTCATAATTTTTATCGTATCACTTTTATTATTAATTTTGTAGCATGAATGTTGTTAATATGTTCATAATCATCTTAATGACGATAATCATAATATTACAATAATAATAATAATCATAATAATATTAATAATAATAATAATACTAATACTAATACTAGTAATAATAATAATAATATAGTGATAATAATAATAATAATAATAATAATACTTAATGATAATATTAGTAATAATAATAATGATAATACTATTAATTAGATAAATGATAATAATAATAATTATACTTTAATTCTTAGGAACTAATAACACTTATCTTAATAATAACCATAACCATAACCAATAATAATAATAATAATAATAATAATAATAATAATAATAATAATAATAATAATAATAATAATAATAATAATGATAATGATAATAATAATAATAATAATAATAATAATAATAATAATTATAATAATAATGAAGTAATAACAATAACAATAAAAGACTACTACCTTACAAGAATAGGTTCCAAAAAGAATATAATTGCCCTTGCCCGGACTCGAGCCCGAGACCTCTCGGATACACACAAACAACCTTAACCAACTGATCCATTCGATTTTTACTGATCATAACTCTTCTAAATATTATTTAACCTATTAACTTCTGTTTCCCTTTCATCTTCTCTTCAAACATATAAATCGGCCAAGACAGTTTTAAATTGTCCCAATTAAGATATTTTAAAACATTTGTAAATAATAGAAATCAGATGTCAGATGTTAGCATTAAAAGGAAAACGAGAAAAAAAAATAAAAAATAAAAAAATAAAAATAAAAACTGCTACTGCAGTCTCCACGCATACAGAAAAAAAAATCTTGATTTTTAATTAGAGATCGTTTTAACAAAAACTTACTTCATGAAATAGGTTGCAAAACCCCTTTAGAAACTATCTGTGTACCTAATTGAATCTGAAACATCGAATTAAAAACGAATTTTGAGAAGAACTATTATTTTGACTTTTGAAAATATATCTTTGACTTCGAAATTCGACTTTGATTTTATGAATTAAGAACTGAAACTTTATATATAGATTAAATGAAGGATTTCTAACAATCCTCCATTTATAGATTTTTAAATGCGACACAGAATCGTGATTTGGCTCAAAAGTTGAAGAACGGGTTTTGCAGTCTGTTTAAAAAAAATATTATTAATTTAACAGTATTGGGTTGTTGAAATTGATATTGGAAATGGAAGGTAGTTCGAATGGATCCAATATTACAATGAATTAGTCAATCTTATAATGGAATCAGTCGACAGCCAGTACAAATATAACAGGAATTAAATAAGAAAAAAATATATAAAAGCAGATTACGTTATCTACTGAGTTTGGATGTTTTCTATTGATTGAATCACAATAGGGGACAGAAACAAGATAATGCTACAGATTGAGAGCTACTGATAACAGATCCTGATTCCAGATGAGTACGTTCTATAATATAATGTATATTAATATATTAATTATTAGTAATTATAATTAATTAAAATCCTATTAATAATTGAATTAATAATAATAATAGTAATAATAATAATAATGTTAATATTATCAAATAATACTAAAAATGATATCAATAATAATTTATAATAATAATAATACTAATTATTAATGGTAATAATAATATCCAATAATAATACTAATATTAATCATAAATACTAAAATTAAAATTTTATTATTAGTTATAATACTAATGATATTAATAATCTTAATAAAGATAATAATAATACATAACCATTTATAGTAATTAAAATTATAATCTTACTACTAATTATGATATGAATAATGATAACAACAATACTAATAACACTAATATTAATAGTAGTTATGTAACAATTCAGTTGTATCAATTTCATATTTATGTAATATACAAAATATTAATAATAACTTTGTTATTAATAATAACTACATATTCTAATAATAGTAGTGAAAGTAATATTAATATTAGTAAAGGTAACAACTTAATTGCATTAGATTTCTTATCTATATCTATTATCTATAACAGTATAACTAATACTGATATTAATTATTAATATTAATATTAGTATTAATAATAATAATGAAAGTAATAAAATCTTATTTAATTTGTTTAATAATATATTGTTAATTATATAATATTTAATAATCATATAATATATTATATAGTAACTTTTACTGAATCTTTATCATTTAACTATATATATATTATTTAATATTTAATAATATACATAAATCTCATATGTCTATATATTCATTTTAAATTTTACTTAATTATTTTGTATCTTATTTAACATATCTAATTCCAATGTTTAAATTATATTTTATAATTTTAAATTACTACACATATTTATATTTACATATATATATATATGTACAATTTTATTTACAAACAATGGTTCGTGAATCATCGGAATTAGTCAGAGAGTAATTGATTACGTGACTATAGTTCCAAAACTTTTGAGGTTAAAAATTACAGACTTTGCTTATCGTGTCGGAAACATATAAAGATAAAGTTTAAATTTAGTCAGAAATTCCCGGGTCGTCACAATATTGACATTAACAAACTATCATTTAGTTAAACAAATATAAAGCCCATTAATAGCCCATAGTCTAATTTCCACAAGTGTCGTTCTTTTGTCTAAACCCCAATTATGGTACAAAGCCCAATTACCCAATTTTAGTAATTAGCCCAACATCATGATTACTTTGGATTAAATAAGCATAATAATAACTTAGCTACGAGACATTAAATTAAAAAGGTTGAACATAACTTACAATGATTAAAAATAGCGTAGCGTTACACGGACAGAATTTCGACTTACACCCTTACAACATTTGCTAACATACCCTTATTATTAGGATTTAAAATTAAAATTAAAATTAAAATATAAATTATATATATATATTTACGTATATATTGAGAGAGAGATGGATATATGAGTATGAAAAATGATCAGAATTCGGTTGGCTTTATAGGGAATTGAGTTCAGGGATACTCCGCGACTCGCGGCATTTTTTGCCTTCAAACTCCGCGAGTCGCGGAGTTTGAAAATACAGCTCACTCCAAATTGGATCTTAGTCTGCCGACGGTTTTAAATATTAATATAATATATATATAATTTTTAAGAATTATTTATATATTATATTATATTCATGTGCATAGTTGACTTGTAATTTTTAGTCCGTTGCGTCGAGCGTTGAGAGTTGACTCTGGTCCCGGTTCCAGATTTTCGAACGTCCTTGCGTACAATTTAATATCTTGTACTTTGCGTTTTGAATCTTGTACTCTTGTAATTTCGAGACGTTTCTTATCAATAATTGGAACCTCTTTGATTGTCTTTTGTACTTTTGAGCTTTTTGGTCGTTTGCGTCTTCAATTCGTCGAATCTATCTTTTGTCTTCACCTTTTATTATTTAAACGAATATTACTTGTAAATAGAACAATTGCAACTAAAAGCTTGTCTTTCTTGAGGAATAATGCTATGAAATATATGTTCGTTTTTAGCATTATCAAATATTCCCACACTTGAGCGTTGCTTGTCCTCAAGCAATATCGTCTTGAAATACTAGAATCACTTCTTTATTCTTCACACTTTGTACATCAGTGATTTCTATACGGCGGTATAAACAATGGTAGTAACGATATGGTTTACAGTTCCACATGACTATAAAAATTTAGATCCATTAAGGAAATTGGATCTTTATGAAAACATTTGATCTTTTTGAAAATTAAATCTAGCTTTTACCCTAGATAAATTTTCCGGAATAACCCTTTACCGGTGTTTGCAAATTATTTTTGTGGGTTTGGTGAGTTTCAGATTTGAAAATTTTAGCTCAAAACTTGCGGTTTTGTGTCACCCATTTGCTAACCTTGTATTTGGAAAGCAACACGTCCAGTTTACTTGTCCCGTATATTACCTTTCGGTAAACTACCGTCCGGTTGTAAAGGAAAGCGTTGAACAAGCAACTGTTAAGGCAATGTCCCCTGACATGCTTTTAATTATGGTCTATAACGTGTCGGATGCAATTACTATCCTTGGTAGGAGCAATAGTAAAGCTCACCCTTATGATTTTTCGGTCTGGCACAAGGTCCTGTCTTTGACCACTATGCAACCACCGTTCTTACGGTTGACACCCGATTTAGTTCAGGTGACCTAATGAATTCCAGGTGAATTCCTAGGATTTTACGTTCAATGGTAATGAACGCATTGAAAATAGGGTTTTTAGAAAACAAATCGGTTTGTAATTTTGATCAAAATATTTTCTCGTTCAAGCTCGAGTTTAGATATCATTGAATTCCATGAGTTTGTAATTCTCAATCTTTAAGGTCAATCTCAAGGATTGAGTAATATCAGTCTTAAAAGCTGATTCTTAATCTTTAAGGAGATTATCCTTTCTGGGGATCTGATTCATTAGTCTTATCAAGCTAATTTGCATGGTGCCCCCCATTATACGAGATAAATCCTTCTCATGGTTAGGATAAATCTGACCACTTGGCGACCCTGTTTAATGCTGAGATCCGTGGATTTCCTGCTGATTTTAGTGATGACTTTTCTAGATTTTTCGTCAACCTACAGCTGGTCTGGACGACAACTTCTTGACCTAAATCAAGAAGCGCGTGTCTTTTTCGGAAGACTTTACTTCCTTTTAATGATGGAATTGATTCATCGTGTAGATCCATCTTTCTTACAGTAAATCAGGTAAAACTTTTTAGTTTAGTTCAAAGCAAAAGTATTTTCAGTTATTTGTACAAAAATATGTGATATATGTTTTGAATAACTTGGAGAATTTTCCCACACTTGGCTTTTATTTTCCTTTTTATTGTCCTCTATTCCATTTTAAATGAATTTTAACATTTTGGTTTGTTTCTCAATTTATGTCCTTTCCGAGGTAACAATAATTTCGGTGTTTAAACCTAGTTTTATCGTTCATAAATATGTATAAACATGATTTTGAGTTCATTTAATTGAAAATTTTGAAAAATTTTACTAGAATTGGGTAGTCAGTATATAAGACTAGGGTTGTTCTTTATTATCAGAGAGCACTAGATTCTAATACAACTACTGCTTTACTAGTATTTTTAATGGTAACCCAGTATTTAAGATAAAAATTTTAAAATCCGAAAGAATTTAACCCCTTCCCACACTTAAGATCTTGCAATGCCCTCATTTGCAAGAAATCAGTAACAATTTAAATTATTGAGGGTGATTTGTGTGAAAATGATTAAATTTTACCAAAGTTTCCAAATATATTGGCGTTTGTTTGCTGAATGATAAATGGTGCACATCATTTGTTCATTCCGTCTTGTTGTTATTTCACATATATTTTGCATCTTGTCGTCAAAATTAGTTGCTTTTGCTGAACTTAATGCCAGTCTTTGAAAATACGTTGTTTTACCCTGTTGTGTACATAAGATAAACTGCAAACATATATACATATTTTTGAAGTTTGGTATATTACCCCACATTCAAAAATTATTAAAATCTAAGAATAAAAGTTAGAAAATTATAAACACTATTACAATATTAACATAAGTATTAAACGTATCAACATTACAAATTACAAAATAAATAAAACTAAGTAGACTAGGGATGATACTGATACCAATAGGGGTTCCATGCATAACCATAGGTGCTATAGAATGCTTCGGCTGGGTTATACGTAGGATACGGTGGTTGCATCTCTATAGACCAGGGAGGGAATATTGGCTTTGGAGTAGGAATATAGTTTCTACCTATATGTTGGCAATAAGCTATGATTTGGTTTTGATGAACTTGCCAATCTTCAAATGCTCTCTGTCTAGCATTTTCGTACTCCTGTGCAGCTATAAACCTTTGCATTTCTTGCATTTCATTTCCCCCTCCTACATTACCTTGCTGTTGGTTTCTCTCAACCTGTGGATGTCTACCATGGTATTGTACTGCGGCGTTATTTCGCCTCTTCAAAACTTTCGCACCATGGTATACATTTAAACCTATAGTATCGCGGGGTTCTGGTTCTTCGACTAATAATCCCCCCTGACTTATATCCACACCGAGATATTCAGCAATCAAAGTAATAAAAATACCACCTCCTATTATGCTATGCGGTCTCATCCCCCTAACCATTGCTGATAAATAATAACTCACACAATAAGGTATACTTACAGCGCTTTGTGGGTCTCGAATACACATATGGTAAAACAAATCCTGTTCATTTACCTTTTTCTTGTTCTTACCTCTTTGTGTAATCGAATTAGCTAAAAACCTATGAATTACTCTTAATTCAGCTCTATCTATATCCAAATAAGAGTAATTTCCCCCTTTGAATCAGTGATGGCTTGTCATTTGACTCCATACACCATGTGTATCAAAATTTTCATCTATCTTTCTACCATTTAGTATCAACCCTCTACAATCGGCAGATGCTAACTCCTCAGGCGTATATATACGTAAAGCCTGAGCCATGTCTAGTAAAGACATGTGGCGCATCGAACCTCCTAACAAAAATCTAATAAAAGATCGATCGGTTAAACTAGCTACCCGATCATTTAATTCTATACTACACAACAATTCTTCACACCATACTTTATATACAGGTCTACGCATGGTGAATAAACGTACCCAGTCGTTAAAAGTAGAATTACCATACCTCTGTGCAAGTAATTCTCTAATTGGCCCGGCCAATTCTACAGCTTCTAATGGTCCCCATTCTATGACCCTCGGTACCTCAACAACTTTAGAATGAAGAGTATGCAAACCCCTTTGGTATTTTGGATAATCTATCCAAAGTCTGTTAAATCTCAGGTTCGGGTGCAAATCTTCCAAGTGCATATCAGAAAATGTCATGACTGGATGAGGTATATCTTGTTTGTAGTAGTTATCCACCTCCTGTTGTTCCGCATTCTCAGCAGGAGCATTGCGAGCTTGGGATGAAGATTCACCCCTTTCAGTCTGCAAAACACATCAAACACAATTTTTGTGCATCCAAATATGCATTAGTGTCAGCAAAATCATCATTCAAAATAATTACAATGACATGATCAATTTATATCAAACTTAAGTTCATTTTCATATTTTCATCAAATCTATACTTTTTCAAATAAGCATATACGAAAATGTTCGCCAAGTTCATAAGCATTTAACTCAAATAACATGTCAAAATAATCATTACTAGCAATTAAACAAGTTTCAAATGGCATTATCTTTCAAAAATCAAGTTCATGAATTTTAGACTTGAAAAAGTCCACTTTAATTCTCAAAATCATGTTTAGGCTCAAAGTTTGGATCATTTAACTATCTAAACAAGTTACACTACTTAATTTAGCAACAATTCATGACAAAAATCGGCCATAACCTGTTTATATCAAAAAGCCCCAATTTTGCTCAAGAACACAAACCCTAGATTACTCAAAATTTGAAGTTTAAGGCTTCTAATCATGTTAAATAGCATCAATCTAGGTTATACAAGCATAATACATAAACAATTTAAGCATAATTACACAAAAACGCATCAAAATCAAATTGGGGAAAAAATTGCTCAAGAACACTAATTTTCGGATAAAATGGTGTTTAGGTGTAGAAATTTACCGTTTTTCTTGAGTAATTCCTTGATAGCATCCTTCTCAACATGATTTTAGTAAAAGATTTGATGATTAACGGTTAAAAATTGTGATTTTGGGGGTGTTTTTCGGGTTTTTTCGCGCAGTATTTTAGCTGTATGTGTTTTTGTGGTGTGTGGTTTGAGCTGTTCGTTCAGCTTTATTTTTTTTCTGTAATTTGCTCCCTCCGCTAGTCGTGGGGTTTTTACTCTTCAAACTCCGCGAGTCGCGGAGTTTTTTTTTTTTTTTTTTTTTATAACATCTTATACTAATTAAAACAATTAAGTAATTAATTTTAAAATTTTGTTTCCCTTGTTATTTAGGACGAGGTCGTTTCGGATCGATGTCCTAGTCCGTCCTTCGACAAAATTTTAAAATTTGTCTTTTTGTAGCGATTGTTTTAAAAGCTAAGATTTTTGGGTTTTTTTAATGTTTTTGGCATACTTTAATTCAATAAGATTAAAAATAATGATAATAAAAGTTCTCGTCCCTCCCTTGGGTAAAGCAATTTCGGTTTAAAGACCTAGTCTTTAACTTACGACCAATAATAATTACAATCAGCAAAGACCTAATTTTCAAAACAAACCACCACAACAAACCGATGATAAAAAGCCGAATTTAGAAGATATGATGACGAAGCTAGTTGAAACTCAAACGCAGTTTTTCACATCTCAGAAACAAACTAATGAACAAAATGCTCAAGCATTTAGAAATCAACAAGCTTCTATTCAAAATCTGAAACAAGAAGTAAGTAACCTAGCAAGGTTAATAGGTGAAAGAAAATCGGGAAGTCTACCTAGTGATACAAATGCTAACCCCCAGAATAAAACAGCTAAAGCCATTACCACAAGAAGTGGTACAACACTTAAACCACCTGAAATACCTGTAACTTCTGATGAAGCTATTTCTACTCCACAAGAACCACAACCTGATCAAGATAAGGAAAAAGAACCGGTAGTTGAAAAGGTTAATGAAGATAACACAGTTAAGGCTAAACCTTATGTTAAACCATACCAACCACCACTTCCTTACCCGAGTAAAATGAAGAAAGAGAAACTTGAAGCCGAGCAATTCAAATTCTTGGATATGTTTAAACAGATAAATGTAAATCTTCCTTTCATTGATGTAATTTCAGGAATGCCTAGATATGCTAAATTCTTGAAAGATCTAATCTCAAATAGAAAGAAAATGGAAGAACTCTCGGCTGTTACCATGAATGCTAATTGTTCAGCAGTGCTGTTGAATAAGATACCAGAAAAACTATCTGATCCAGGAAGTTTCACAATTCCATGTTTTCTGGGTAGTCTTAGTTCAATAGAAGCATTGGCAGACTTAGGTGCTAGTATAAATCTAATGCAGTATTCACTATACGCTAAACTAGACCTTGGAGAATTGAAACCAACCAGAATAAGCATACAACTAGCCGATAGATCAATAAAATATCCTAGAGGGATAATGGAGAACATGCTAGTTAAAGTTGGTACTTTAGTATTTCCAGTAGATTTTGTTGTTCTGGACATGGAAGAAGATTCTCAAGTTCCTCTCATATTAGGAAGACCATTCTTAAACACGGCTAAAGCAATGATAGACGTGTTCGGTAAGAAACTGACCCTAAGTATAGAGGATGAGAGTGTTACCTTTTCAGTTGATAGAGCAATGCAACAACCACAATCTGCAGATGATACATGTTATTATATTCAAACTATAGATGCACATGCAGAATTATTAGAAGAATTTCCAGAATTACAAGGAACAGGAGAATGTTCTTTAGGAGAAGGTAATGAGCCAATTGATGAAGCTGAAATGTTAGCTACACTTATAGCTAATGGATATGAACCAACAACAGAAGAAATTCAAATGCTAAAAGAAGAAGACAGATATCGATATAAATCATCGATAGAAGAACCTCCAAAATTAGAGTTAAAGCCACTTCCAAACCATTTGGAATACGCTTATTTACATGGTGAATCTGAATTACCTGTAATAATATCGTCTTCTCTTACTGAAAATGAGAAATCACAACTCATTTCTGTGTTGAAAGCTCATAAACCAGCCATTGCATGGAAGATTCATGATATTAAAGGAATAAGTCCTTCGTATTGCACACATAAAATCCTTATGGAAGAAGGTCATAAAACGTATGTGCAACGCCAACGAAGACTAAATCCTAATATGCAAGATGTAGTTAAGAAAGAGATTATTAAACTGCTAGATGCAGGTTTAATTTATCCAATTTCTGATAGTCCATGGGTAAGCCCAGTTCAATGCGTGCCTAAGAAGGGTGGCATGACTGTCATTACAAATGAGAAAAATGAGCTTATTCCTACTAGGACTGTAACAGGATGGCGTGTATGTATTGATTATAGAAAATTAAATGACGCCACCAGAAAAGATCACTTTCCCTTACCTTTCATTGATCAAATGTTGGAAAGATTAGCCGGAAATAGTTACTATTGTTTTCTAGATGGATTTTCCGGATATTTTCAAATTCCAATAGCACCCGAAGATTAAGAGAAAATCACATTCACGTGCCCTTATGGTACTTTTGCTTACAAACGCATGCCATTTGGACTTTGTAACGCCCCTGCAACCTTTCAAAGGTGTATGATGGCGATTTTTCACGACATGATAGAAGAATGCATGGAAGTTTTCATGGATGACTTTTCAGTCTTCGGTGATACATTTGAATCATGTCTAGTTAATCTGGAACGAATGCTTATTAGATGTGAACAATCAAATCTAGTACTTAATTGGGAGAAATGCCATTTTATGGTTAAAGAAGGCATCATTCTTGGTCATAAAATTTCAAAAGAAGGAATTGAAGTGGATAGAGCTAAAGTAGATGTAATTGCTAAACTTCCACATCCCACCAATGTTAGAGGAGTTAGGAGTTTTCTAGGGCATGCCGATTTTTACCGACGTTTCATAAAAGATTTTTCTAAAACTGCCACTCCTATGAATAAACTCCTAGAAAAGGATGCTCCATTCATCTTTTCAGATGAGTGTATCAAATCTTTTAATATTCTTAAAGAGAAACTCACTAATGCACCGATCATGATAACACCAAATTGGAATTTACCATTTGAACTAATGTGCGATGCAAGTGATTTTGCAATGGGAGCCGTTTTAGGACAAAGGATTGAAAAACGATTTCAACCTATATATTATGCTAGTAAGACGTTACAAGGAGCACAAACGAACTATACAACTACTGAAAAAGAACTCCTTGCTATTGTCTTTGCTTTTGACAAATTTCGTTCATATCTCGTTCTAGCAAAAACGGTGGTCTATACCGACCATTCTGCTCTTATATACCCATTTTCAAAACAAGATGCTAAACCAAGATTAATCTGTTGGATCTTACTCTTACAAGAGTTTGATATTGAAATCCGAGATAAAAGAGGAGCAGAAAATCTCGCCGCTGATCATCTTTCTCATCTTGAAAATCCCGAATTAGAAGTTCTAAATGAATCGGCCATACAAGACAACTTTCCTGATGAATATCTATTGAAGATAGATTATGAAGAAATTCCATGGTTTGCAGACTATGCAAACTACTTAGTTTGTGGATTCCTTGAAAAAGGATTATCGTACCAAAAACGAAAGAAATTCTTCAGTGATATAAAACACTATTTTTGGGAAGATCCACATCTGTTTAAAAGTTGTCCCGATGGAATAATACGACGATGTGTATTTGGAGATGAAGCTAGTAAAATTTTAAACCATTGTCACACAGGACCAACAGGAGGGCATTATGGGCCTCAACTAACAGCAAGAAAAGTTTATGATGCTGGATTCTATTGGCCTACAATTTACAAAGACGCACACCTTCTTTGCAAATCCTGTGATGCATGTCAAAGGGCCGGAAAAATAAGTCAACGTGATGAAATGCCACAAAATGTCATCCAAGTATGTGAAGTATTTGACATTTGGGGTATTGACTTTATGGGTCCATTTCCAAAATCTCATAATAATCTCTATATTCTCGTAGCTATTGATTATGTATCTAAATGGGCGGAAGCACAAGCTCTCCCAACTAATGATGCACGAGTTGTAGTCAACTTTTTAAAACGTCTTTTTGCAAGGTTTGGAACACCGAAAGCTTTAATAAGTGATCGGGGTACTCATTTCTGTAATAATCAACTTGAGAAAGTTCTTAAAAGATATGGAGTAACTCAAAAAATCTCCACCGCATATCATCCACAAACAAGTGGACAAGTTGAAAATACCAACCGAGCTTTAAAACGTATTCTAGAGAAAACCGTAGGATCAAATCCGAAGGAATGGTCCATTAAATTAGAGGATGCACTCTGGGCTTTTATAACAGCCTACAAAACTCCAATTGGAACCACACCTTTTAGACTTGTTTATGGAAAAGCATGTCATCTTCCAGTAGAAATTGAACACAAAGCATTTTGGGCTTTGAAGACATGTAATCTTGATTTACATGAAGCCGGATGTCTACGGTTAAGTCAACTAAACGAATTAGAAGAATTAAGACATGAAGCATACGAAAATTCGTTAATCTATAAAGAAATAACGAAGAAATGGCATGATAAAAGAATCAGAAGTTCAAAAGAATTTAAAGAAGGAGACAGAGTTCTTCTTTTCAATTCACGATTCAAGCTATTTCCTGGAAAATTGAAATCAAGATGGTCTGGACCATTCATAGTTAAAAGAGTTTTTCCATACGGAACGATAGAATTAATAAATTCAAATGGAATTGAATTTAAAGTTAATGGTCACAGAATTAAACATTACATACATGGTCCGATGGAAGTTGACAATGAAGTTAATCACAATTTCGATACCACAGCTAACTAAGTGTGGGGAGAATCAAGTCTTTAAAGGGGTTTATGTATTTCTGTTAGAGTTAGATTGTCTGTTTTCGTGTAGTTCTCGAAAATGGAACCCGAATGGTATTTCCCTAGCAGACCCTAAAGAACTAGTCTTCTCCCCCCATTCTGAATTTTTATTTTTTTTAGGAAATGAAGACTGCCTGTGAACTAAACCATGGTCTAATGCTACACGCTTTGATCACTAAACGTAATAATGACACACTACCGAGTGAAATAGTATCAGTAATCAGAGAAAGATTGGACGGAGTTAGAAAAGAATCCAGATGCGAAGATGATAAGTTACAATTTGGTAAAGGAAAATCAAAATCCGCAGCGAAAAGAAGAGCACGACACCTAGAAAGATGTCACAAATGCGGAAAATGGTCACATGGAGGTAAATGTTCAAATAATCAAACCTATTCAAATACCGAATTTGTTACTTTATGCAGAGACGGACCGTTCGTATGTTTAGAAGAAAAGACACTGAATGCTCGAGGTTACGCCTATGTAGCCATGGAAAACCAATTAAACCGACTATCTTATGAATGAGATAGATCATATAACTAAGAAATCTATTTCACAGGTATGTTTGTACAGTTTTTATTTTATTTTTTTTTATTTTTAACCTTTTGATGATAAACGCTACTTTGTTCGCTATAAAGTATTAAATTGTTATTTAATAAAATTAGGTTTGACGACCAAAATTATTGATATCATTAAAAAATTTATTACATCACTGCGAAATTTAACGTTTATTCTTAAGGTATAAATATCTTTAATCAATCAACCCAAAATATTTCAAAAATTCGTCATGAGTTAAATTAGGTCTTGGAACCGAAATTACTTTACCGAAAAGAGGGGCGCATATTTTTGATAATATTTGATTGATTAAAGTGGGATAAAAAGCCAAAAAGATTTTTATTGGAGGACCACATTTGACAAAAGATTGTCTCAGTATTGAATTAACAATGGAACAAAGAGAGAATATTTCATACATAAACCAAAGGCCTGGAAATAATTATCAGAATAATTATCAACCGCCAAGACCAATTTACAATCAAAACCAGAATTATAACCGAAATATTCCATACAACAACCAACAAGGTCCTAGCAATCAACAAGTATCCAATAATAATTACAATCAGTAAAGACCTAATTTTCAAAACAAACCACCACAACAAACCGATGATAAAAAGCCGAATTTAGAAGATATGATGACGAAGCTAGTTGAAACTCAAACGCAGTTTTTCACATCTCAGAAACAAACTAATGAACAAAATGCTCAAGCATTTAGAAATCAACAAGCTTCTATTCAAAATCTGGAACAAGAAGTAAGTAACCTAGCAAGGTTAATAGGTGAAAGAAAACCGGGAAGTCTACCTAGTGATACAAATGCTAACCCCCGGAATGAAACAGCTAAAGCCATTACCACAAGAAGTGGTACAACACTTAAACCACCTGAAATACCTGTAACTTCTGATGAAGCTATTCCTACTCCACAAGAACCACAACCTGATCAAGATAAGGAAAAAGAACCGGTAGTTGAAAAGGTTAATGAAGATAACACATTTAAGGCTAAACCTTATGTTAAACCATACCAACCACCACTTCCTTACCCGAGTAAAATGAAGAAAGAGAAACTTGAAGCCGAGCAATCCAAATTCTTGGATATGTTTAAACAGATAAATGTAAATCTTCCTTTCATTGATGTAATTTCAGGAATGCCTAGATATGCTAAATTCTTGAAAGATTTAATCTCAAATAGAAAGAAAATGGAAGAACTCTCGGCTGTTACCATGAATGCTAATTGTTCAGCAGTGCTGTTGAATAAGATACCAGAAAAACTATCTGATCCAGGAAGTTTCACAATTCCATGTTTTCTGGGTAGTCTTCGTTCAATAGAAGCATTGGCAGACTTAGGTGCTAGTATAAATCTAATGCCGTATTCACTATACGCTAAACTAGACCTTGGAGAATTGAAACCAACCAGAATAAGCATACAACTAGCCGATAGATCAATAAAATATCCTAGAGGGATAATGGAGAACATGCTAGTTAAAGTTGGTACTTTAGTATTTCCAGTAGATTTTGTTGTTCTGGACATGGAAGAAGATTCTCAAGTTCCTCTCATATTAGGAAGACCATTCTTAAACAAGGCTAAAGCAATGATAGACGTGTTCGGTAAGAAACTGACCCTAAGTATAGAGGATGAGAGTGTTACCTTTTCAGTTGATAGAGCAATGCAACAACCACAATCTGCAGATGATACATGTTATTATATTCAAACTATAGATGCACATGCAGAATTATTAGAAGAATTTCCAGAATTACAAGGAACAGGAGAATGTTCTTTAGGAGAAGGTAATGAGCCAATTGATGAAGCTGAAATGTTAGCTACACTTATAGCTAATGGATATGAACCAACAACAGAAGAAATTCAAATGCTAAAAGAAGAAGACAGATATCGATATAAATCATCGATAGAAGAACCTCCAAAATTAGAGTTAAAGCCACTTCCAAACCATTTGGAATACGCTTATTTACATGGTGAATCTGAATTACCTGTAATAATATCGTCTTCTCTTACTGAAAATGAGAAATCACAACTCATTTCTTTGTTGAAAGCTCATAAACCAGCCATTGCATGAAAGATTCATGATATTAAAGGAATAAGTCCTTCGTATTGCACACATAAAATCCTTATGGAAGAAGGTCATAAAATGTATGTGCAACGCCAACGAAGACTAAATCCTAATATGCAAGATGTAGTTAAGAAAGAGATTATTAAACTGCTAGATGCATGTTTAATTTATCCAATTTCTGATAGTCCATGGGTAAGCCCAGTTCAATGCGTGCCTAAGAAGGGTGGCATGACTGTCATTACAAATGAGAAAAATGAGATTATTCCTACTAGGACTGTAACGGGATGACGTGTATGTATTGATTATAGAAAATTAAATGACGCCACCAGAAAAGATCACTTTCCCTTACCTTTCATTGATCAAATGTTTGAAAGATTAGCCGGAAATAGTTACTATTGTTTTCTAGATGGATTTTTCGGATATTTTTCAAATTCCAATAGCACCCGAAGATCAAGAGAAAACCACATTCACGTGCCCTTATGGTACTTTTGCTTACAAACGCATGCCATTTGGACTTTGTAATGCCCCTGCAACCTTTCAAAGGTGTATGATGGCGATTTTTCACGACATGATAGAAGAATGCATGGAAGTTTTCATGGATGACTTTTCAGTCTTCGGTGATACATTTGAATCATGTCTAGTTAATCTAGAACGAATGCTTATTAGATGCGAACAATCAAATCTAGTACTTAATTGGGTGAAATGCCATTTCATGGTTAAAGAAGGCATCGTTCTTGGTCATAAAATTTCAAAAGAAGGAATTGAAGTGGATAGAGCTAAAGTAGATGTAATTGCTAAACTTCCACATCCCACCAATGTTAGAGGAGTTAGGAGTTTTCTAGGGCATGCCGGTTTTTACCGACGTTTCATAAAAGATTTTTCTAAAATTGCCACTCCTATGAATAAACTCCTAGAAAAGGATGTTCCATTCATCTTTTCAGATGAGTGTATCAAATCTTTTAATATTCTTAAAGAGAAACTCACTAATGCGCCGATCATGATAACACCAAATTGGAATCTACCATTTGAACTATTGTGCGATGCAAGTGATTTTGCAATGGGAGCCGTTTTAGGACAAAGGATTGAAAAACGATTTCAACCTATATATTATGCTAGTAAGACATTACAAGGAGCACAAACGAACTATACAACTACTGAAAAAGAACTCCTTGCTATTGTCTTTGCTTTTGATAAATTTCGTTCATATCTCGTTCTAGCAAAAACGGTGGTCTATACCGACCATTCTGCTCTTAGATACCTATTTTCAAAACAAGATGCTAAACCAAGATTAATCCGTTGGATCTTACTCTTACAAGAGTTTGATATTGAAATCCGAGATAAAATAGGAGCAGAAAATCTCGCCGCTGATCATCTTTCTCGTCTTGAAAATCCCGAATTAGAAGTTCTAAATGAATCGGCCATACAAGACAACTTTCCTGATGAATATCTATTGAAGATAGAATATAAAGAAATTCCATGGTTTGCAGACTATGCAAACTACTTAGTTTGTGGATTCCTTGAAAAAGGATTATCGTACCAAAAACGAAAGAAATTCTTCAGTGATATAAAACACTATTTTTGGGAAGATCCACATCTGTTTAAAAGTTGTCCCGATGGAATAATACGCCGATGTGTATTTGGAGATGAAGCTAGTAAAATTTTAAACCATTGTCACACAGGACCAACAGGAGGGCATTATGGGCCTCAACTAACAGCAAGAAAAGTTTATGATGCTGGATTCTATTGGCCTACAATTTACAAAGACGCACACCTTCTTTGCAAATCCTGTGATGCATGTCAAAGGGCCGGAAAAATAAGTCAACGTGATGAAATGCCACAAAATGTCATTCAAGTATGTGAAGTATTTGACATTTGGGGTATTGACTTTATGGGTCCATTTCCAAAATCTCATAATAATCTCTATATTCTCGTAGCCATTGATTATGTATCTAAATGAGCGGAAGCACAAGCTCTCCCAACTAACGATGCACGAGTTGTAGTCAACTTTTTAAAACGTCTTTTTGCAAGGTTTGGAACACCGAAAGCTTTAATAAGTGATCGGGGTACTCATTTCTGTAATAATCAACTTGAGAAAGTTTTTAAAAGATATGGAGTAACTCATAAAATCTCCACCGCATATCATCCACAAACAAGTGGACAAGTTGAAAATACCAACCGAGCTTTAAAACGTATTCTAGAGAAAACCGTAGGATCAAATCCGAAGGAATGGTCCATTAAATTGGAGGATGCACTCTGGGCTTTTAGAACAGCCTATAAAACTCCAATTGGAACCACACCTTTTAGACTTGTTTATGGAAAAGCTTGTCATCTTCCAGTAGAAATTGAACACAAAGCATTTTGGGCTTTGAAGACATGTAATCTTGATTTACATGAAGCCGGACGTCTACGGTTAAGTCAACTAAACGAATTAGAAGAATTAAGACATGAAGCATACGAAAATTCGTTAATCTATAAAGAAAGAACGAAGAAATGGCATGATAAAAGAATCAGAAGTTCAAAAGAATTTAAAGAAGGAGACAGAGTTCTTCTTTTCAATTCACGATTCAAGCTATTTCCTGGAAAATTGAAATCAAGATGGTCTGGACCATTCATAGTTAAAAGAGTTTTCCCATACGGAACGATAGAATTAATAAATTCAAATGGAATTGAATTTAAAGTTAATGGTCACATAATTAAACATTACATACATGGTCCGATGGAAGTTGACAATGAAGTTAATCACAATTTCGATACCACAGCTAACTAAGTGTGGGGAGAATCAAGTCTTTAAAGGGGTTTATGTATTTCTGTTAGAGTTAGATTGTCTGTTTTTGTGTAGTTCTCGAAAATGGAACTCGAATGGTCTTTCCCTAGCAGACCCTAAAGAACTAGTCTTCTCCCCCCATTCTGAATTTTTTTTTTTTTTTTTAGGAAATGAAGACTGCCTGTGAACTAAACCATGGTCTAATGCTACACGCTTTGATCACTAAACGTAATAATGACACACTACCGAGTGAAATAGTATCAGTAATCAGAGAAAGATTGGACGGAGTTAGAAAAGAATCCAGATGCGAAGATAATAAGTTACAATTTGGTAAAGGAAAATCAAAATCCGCAGCGAAAAGAAGAGCACGACACCTAGAAAGATGTCACAAATGCGGAAAATGGTCACATGGAGGTAAATGTTCAAATAATCAAACCTATTCAAATACCGAATTTGTTACTTTATGCATAGACGGACCGTTCGTATGTTTAGAAGAAAAGACACTGAATGCTCGAGGTTACGCCTATGTAGCCATGGAAAACCAATTAAACCGACTATCTTATGAATGGGATAGATCATATAACTAAGAAATCTATTTCACAGGTATGTTTGTACAGTTTTTATTTTTATTTTTTTTTATTTTTAACCTTTTGATAATAAACGCTAATTTGTTCGCTATAAAGTATTAAATTGGTATTGAATAAAATTAGGTTTGGCGACCGAAATTATTGATATCATTCAAAAATTTATTACATCACTGCGAAATTTAACGTTTATTCTTAAGGTATAAATATATTTAATCAATCAACCCAAAATATTTAAAAAATTCGTCATGAGTTAAATTAGGTCTTGGAACCGAAATTACTTTACCGAAAAGAGGGGCGCATATTTTTGATAATATTTGATTGATTAAAGTGGGATAAAAAGCAAAAAAGATTTTTAATTTTATTTTTACCATGTTTTTAAAATTAATATATAAATCTTAAATTAATATTGTAAACTTTGTAAAAACAATATTTTTAAAATTGTAAATATTTGAAAAATTAATATAAGTTTGGTGTGAATTTATAATATGAATTTTTAAATTAAGTTTGGTGTGAATTTTTAATTTTTAAAATATGAATTTTTAATTTTATGCATTTCAAATTTTAAGTTTGGTGTGAATATTTAATATTAATTTTGAATTTTATATTTAAATTGTGTGAATTTAAAAACAAAAATTTACTTTATCTCATTAAGTTAAAAATATGATTTTAAAATTCGTTGTAAGTTGAAGACTAGGTCTTTAAACCGAAATTGCTTTACCCAAGGGAGGGACGAGAACTTTTATTATCATTATTTTTAATCTTATTGAATTAAAGTATGCCAAAAACATTAAAAAAAAACCCAAAAATCTTAGCTTTTAAAACAATCGCTACAAAAAGACAAATTTTAAAATTTTGTCGAAGGACGGACTAGGACATCGATCCGAAACGACCTCGTCCTAAATAACAAGGGAAACAAAATTTTAAAATTAATTACTTAATTGTTTTAATTAGTATAAGATGTTATAAAATAAAAAAAAAAAAAAACTCCGCGACTCGCGGAGTTTGAAGAGTAAAAACCCCGCGACTCGCGGAGGGAGCAAATTACAGAAAAAAAAATAAAGCTGAACGAACAGCTCAAACCACACACCACAAAAACACATACAGCTAAAATACTGCGCGAAAAAACCCGAAAAACACCCCCAAAATCACAATTTTTAACCGTTAATCATCAAATCTTTTACTAAAATCATGTTGAGAAGGATGCTATCAAGGAATTACTCAAGAAAAACGGTAAATTTCTACACCTAAACACCATTTAATCCGAAAATTAGTGTTCTTAAGCAATTTTTTCCCCAATTTGATTTTGATGCGTTTTAGTGTAATTATGCTTAAATTGTTTATGTATTATGCTTGTATAACCTAGATTGATGCTATTTAACATGATTAGAAGCCTTAAACTTCAAATTTTGAGTAATCTAGGGTTTGTGTTCTTGAGCAAAATTGGGGTTTTTTTTGATATAAACAGGTTATGGCCGATTTTTGTCATGAATTGTTGCTAAATTAAGTAGTGTAACATGTTTAGATAGTTAAATGATCCAAACTTTGAGCCTAAACATGATTTTGAGAATTAAAGTGGACTTTTTCAAGTCTAAAATTCATGAACGTGATTTTTGAAAGATAATGCCATTTGAAACTTGTTTAATTGCTAGTAATGATTATTTTGACATGTTATTTGAGTTAAATGCTTATGAACTTGGCGAACATTTTCGTATATGCTTATTTGAAAAAGTATAGATTTGATGAAAATATGAAAATGAGCTTAAGTTTGATATAAATTGATCATGTCATTGTAATTATTTTGATTGATGATTTTGCTGACACTAATGCATATTTGGATGCACAAAAATTGTGTTTGATGTGTTTTGAAGACTGAAAGGGGTGAATCTTCATCCCAAGCTCGCAATGCTCCTGCTGAGAATGCGGAACAACAGGAGGTGGATAACTACTACAAACAAGATATACCTCATCCAGTCATGACATTTTCTGATATGCACTTGGAAGATTTGCACCCGAACCTGAGATTTAACAGACTTTGGATAGATTATCCAAAATACCAAAGGGGTTTGCATACTCTTCATTCTAAAGTTGTTGAGGTACCGAGGGTCATAGAATGGGGACCATTAGAAGCTGTAGAATTGGCCGGGCCAATTAGGGAATTACTTGCACAGAGGTATGGTAATTCTACTTTTAACGACTGGGTACGTTTATTCACCATGCGTAGACCTATATATAAAGTATGGTGTGAAGAATTGTTGTGTAGTATAGAATTAAATGATCGGGTAGCTAGTTTAACCGATCGATCTTTTATTAGATTTTTGTTAGGAGGTTCGATGCGCCACATGTCTTTACTAGACATGGCTCAGGCTTTACGTATATATACGCCTGAGGAGTTAGCATCTACCGATTGTAGAGGGTTGATACTAAATGGTAGAAAGATAGATGAAAATTTTGATACACATGGTGTATGGAGTCAAATGACAAGCCATCACCGATTCAAAGGGGGAAATTACTCTTATTTGGATATAGATAGAGCTGAATTAAGAGTAATTCATAGGTTTTTAGCTAATTCGATTACACAAAGAGGTAAGAACAAGGAAAAGGTAAATGAACAGGATTTGTTTTACCATATGTGTATTCGAGACCCACAAAGCGCTGTAAGTATACCTTATTGTGTGGGTTATTATTTATCAGCTATGGTTAGGGGGATGAGACCGCATAGCATAATAGGAGGTGGTATTTTTATTACTTTGATTGCTGAATATCTCGGTGTGGATATAAGTCGGGGGGGATTATTAGTCGAAGAACCAGAACCCCGCGATACTATAGGTTTAAATGTATACCATGGTGCGAAAGTTTTGAAGAGGCGAAATAACGCCGCAGTACAATACCATGGTAGACATCCACAGGTTGAGAGAAACCAACAGCAAGGTAATGTAGGAGGGGGAAATGAAATGCAAGAAATGCAAAGGTTTATAGTTGCACAGGAGTACGAAAATGCTAGACAGAGAGCATTTGAAGATTGGCAAGTTCATCAAAACCAAATCATAGCTTATTGCCAACGTATAGATAGAAACTATATTCCTACTCCAAAGCCAATATTCCCTCCCTGGTCTATAGAGATGCAACCACCGTATCCTACGTATAACCCAGCCGAAGCATTCTATAGCACCTATGGTTATGCATGGAACCCCTATTGGTATCAGTATCATCCCTAGTCTACTTAGTTTTATTTATTTTGTAATTTGTAATGTTGATACGTTTAATACTTATGTTAATATTGTAATAGTGTTTATAATTTTCTAACTTTTATTCTTAGATTTTAATAATTTTTGAATGTGGGGTAATATACCAAACTTCAAAAATATGTATATATGTTTGCACTTTATCTTATGTACACAACAGAGTAAAACAACGCATTTTCAAAGACTGGCATTAAGTTCAGCAAAAGCAACTAATTTTGACGACAAGATGCAAAATATATGTGAAATAACAACAAGACGGAATGAACAAATGATGTGCACCATTTATCATTCAGCAAACAAACGCCAATATATTTGGAAACTTTGGTAAAATTTAATCATTTTCACACAAATCACCCTCAATAATTTAAATTGTTACTGATTTCTTGCAAATTAGGGCATTGCAAGATCTTAAGTGTGGGAAGGGGTTAAATTCTTTCGGATTTTAAAATTTTTATCTTAAACACTGGGTTACCATTAAAAATACTAGTAAAGCAGTAGTTGTATTAGAATCTAGTGCTCTCTGATAATAAAGAACAGCCCTAGTCTTATATACTGACTACCCAATTCTAGTAAAATTTTTCAAAATTTTCAATTAAATGAACTCAAAATCATGTTTATACATATTTATGAACGATAAAACTAGGTTTTAACACTGAAATTATTGTTACCTCGGAAAGGACATAAATTGAGAAACAAACCAAAATGTTAAAATTCATTTAAAATGGAATAGAGGACAATAAAAAGGAAAATAAAAGCCAAGTGTGGGAAAATTCTCCAAGTTATTCAAAACATATATCACATATTTTTGTACAAATAACTGAAAATACTTTTGCTTTGAACTAAACTAAAAAGTTTTACCTGATTTACTGTAAGAAAGATGGATCTACACGATTAATCAATTCCATCATTAAAAGGAAGTAAAGTCTTCCAAAAAAGACACGCGCTTCTTGATTTAGGTCAAGAAGTTGTCGTCCAGACCAGCTGTAGGTTGACGAAAAATCTAGAAAAGTCATCACTAAAATCAGCAGGAAATCCACGGACCTCAGCATTAAACAGGGTCGCCAAGTGGTCAGATTTATCCTAACCATGAGAAGGATTTATCTCGTACAATGGGGGGCACCATGCAAATTAGCTTGATAAGACTAATGAATCAGATCCCCAGAAAGGATAATCTCCTTAAAGATTAAAAATCAGCTTTTAAGACTGATATTACTCAATCCTTGAGATTGACCTTAAAGATTGAGAATTACAAACTCATGGAATTCAATGATATCTAAACTCGAGCTTGAACGAGAAAATATTTTGATCAAAATTACAAACCGATTTGTTTTCTGAAAACCCTATTTTCAATGCTTTCATTACCATTGAACGTAAAATCCTAGGAATTCACCTGGAATTCATTAGGTCACCTGAACTAAATCGGGTGTCAACCGTAAGAACGGTGGTTGCATAGTGGTCAAAGACAGGACCTTGTGCCAGACCGAAAAATCATAAGGGTGAGCTTTACTATTGCTCCTACCAAGGATAGTAATTGCGTCCGACACGTTATAGACCATAATTAAAAGCATGTCAGGGGACATTGCCTTAACAGTTGCTTGTTCAATGCTTTCCTTTACAACCGGACGGTAGTTTACCGAAAGGTAATATACGGGACAAGTAAACTGGACGTGTTGCTTTCCAAATACAAGGTTAGCAAATGGGTGACACAAAACCGCAAGTTTTGAGCTAAAATTTTCAAATCTGAAACCCACCAAACCCACAAAAATAATTTGCAAACACCGGTAAACGGTTATTCCGAAAAACTTATCTAGGGTAAAAGCTAGATTTAATTTTCAAAAAGATCAAATGTTTTCATAAAGATCCAATTTCCTTAATGGATCTAAATTTTTATAGTCATGTGGAACTGTAAACCATATCGTTACTACCATTGTTTATACCGCCGTATAGAAATCACTGATGTACAAAGTGTGAAGAATAAAAAAGTGATTCTAGTATTTCAAGACGATATTGCTTGAGGACAAGTAACGCTCAAGTGTGGGAATATTTGATAATGCTAAAAACGAACATATATTTCATAGCATTATTCCTCAAGAAAGACAAGCTTTTAGTTGCAATTGTTCTATTTACAAGTGATATTCGTTTAAATAATAAAAGGTGAAGACAAAAGACAGATTAGATGAATTGAAGACGCAAACGACCAAAAAGCTCAAAAGTACAAAAGACAATCAAAGAGGTTCCAATTATTGATAAGAAACGTCTCGAAATTACAAGAGTACAAGATTCAAAATGCAAAGTACATGATATTAAATTGTACGCAAGGACGTTCGAAAATCCAGAACCGGGACCAGAGTCAACTCTCAACGCTCGACGCAACGGACTAAAAATTACAAGTCAACTATACACATGAATATAATATAATATATAAATAATTCTTAAAAATTATATATATATTATATTAATATTTAAAACCGTCGGCAGACTAAGATCCAATTTGGAGTGAGCTGTATTTTCAAACTCCGCGACTCGCGGAGTTTGAAGGCAAAAAATGCCGCGAGTCGCGGAGTATCCCTGAACTCAATTCCCTATAAAGCCAACCGAATTCTGATCATTTTTCATACTCATATATCCATCTCTCTCTCAATATATACGTAAATATATATATATATATATATATATATATATATATATATATATATAATATATATATATATATATATATATATATATATATATATATATATATATATATATATATATATATATATATATATATATATAAAATTTATATTTTAATTTTAATTTTAATTTTAAATCCTAATAATAAGGGTATGTTAGCAAATGTTGTAAGGGTGTAAGTCGAAATTCTGTCTGTGTAACGCTACACTATTTTTAATCATTGTAAGTTATGTTCAACCTTTTTAATTTAATGTCTCGTAGCTAAGTTATTATTATGCTTATTTAATCCGAAGTAATCATGATGTTGGGCTAATTACTAAAATTGGGTAATTGGGCTTTGTACCATAATTGGGGTTTGGACAAAAGAACGACACTTGTGGAAATTAGACTATGGGCTATTAATGGGCTTTATATTTGTTTAACTAAATGATAGTTTGTTAATGTCAATATAAAGATTTACAATTGGGCGTCCCTATAAATAACCATTTACACTCGATCGGACACGATGGGCAGGGTATTTATATGTACGAATAATCGTTCATTTAACCGGACACGGGAATGGATTAATAGCCACTAGAATAATTAAAACAGGGGTGAAATTATGTACAAGGACACTTGGTATAATTGATAACAAAATATTAATACCTTGGGTTACACTCAGTCGACATCCTGGTGTAATTATTAAACAAAGTATTAAAATCTTGTTACAGTTTAAGTCCCCAATTAGTTGGAATATTTAACTTCGGGTATAAGAATAATTTGACGAGGACACTCGCACTTTATATTTATGACTGATGGACTGTTATGGACAAAAACCAGACGGACATATTAAATAATCCAGGACAAAGGACAATTAACCAATCTTTAGTATTTATTATTATAAAGGGGGGTTTTTACTATTATTTAGTATTTCATAGTATTATTCCTCAAGAAAGACAAGCTAAAGCCAAAAATAACTCGATGTTTCGCGAGGTGTATATAAAATACTATTAAATTTTACAAGAAAATACTATTAAATACGATACAATTTTACACAAGATATTTATTTATTTAGAGAATGGATATACTTAAACCTTGCTACAACACTTATAGGCAGTGTACCTAATCGTACAGTAGTGTAGTTTTTAGTAAGTCCGGTTCGTTCCACAGGGAAAATCTTTAAACAAAGCTTAACGCTATATTAGTTTACTTTTATAAAAATACAAATATATATACAAGTAATATTATTATTATAAAGGGGGGTTTTTACCCTTCAAACTCCGCGAGTCGCGGAGTTTTTTTTTTTTTTTTTTTTTTTTTATAACATCTTATACTAATTAAAACAATTAAGTAATTAATTTTAAAATTTTGTTTTCCTTGTTATTTAGGACGAGGTCGTTTCGGATCGATGTCCTAGTCCGTCCTTCGACAAAATTTTAAAATTTGTCTTTTTGTGGCGATTGTTTTAAAAGCTAAGATTTTTGGGTTTTTTAATGTTTTTGGCATACTTTAATTCAATAAGATTAAAAATAATGATAATAAAAGTTCTCGTCCCTCCCTTGGGTAAAGCAATTTCGGTTTAAAGACCTAGTCTTCAACTTACGACGAATTTTAAAAATCATATTTTTAACTTAATGAGATAAAGTAAATTTTTTTTTTTAAATTCACACAATTTAAATATAAAATTCAAAATTAATATTAAATATTCACACCAAACTTAAAATTTGAAATGCATAAAATTAAAAATTCATATTTTAAAAATTAAAAATTCACACCAAACTTAATTTAAAAATTCATATTATAAATTCACACCAAACTTATATTAATTTTTCAAATATTTACAATTTTAAAAATATTGTTTTTACAAAGTTTACAATATTAATTTAAGATTTATATATTAATTTTAAAAACATGGTAAAAATAAAATTAAAAATCTTTTTGGCTTTTTATCCCACTTTAATCAATCAAATATTATCAAAAATATGCGCCCCTCTTTTCGGTAAAGTAATTTCGATTCCAAGACCTAATTTAACTCATGACGAATTTTTGAAATATTTTGGGTTGATTGATTAAAGATATTTATACCTTAAGAATAAACGTTAAATTTCGCAGTGATGTAATAAATTTTTGAATGATATCAATAATTTCGGTCGCCAAACCTAATTTTATTCAATACCAATTTAATACTTTATAGCGAACAAATTAGCGTTTATCATCAAAAGGTTAAAAATAAAATAAAAATAAAATAAAAACTGTACAAACATACCTGTGAAATAGATTTTTTAGTTATATGATCTATCCCATTCATAAGATAGTCGGTTTAATTGGTTTTCCATGGCTACATAGGCGTAACCTCGAGCATTCAGTGTCTTTTCTTCTAAACATACGAACGGTCCGTCTCTGCATAAAGTAACAAATTCGGTATTTGAATAGGTTTGATTATTTGAACATTTACCTCCATGTGACCATTTTCCGCATTTGTGACATCTTTCTAGGTGTCGTGCTCTTCTTTTCGCTGCGGATTTTGATTTTCCTTTACCAAATTGTAACTTATTATCTTCGCATCTGGATTCTTTTCTAACTCCATCCAATCTTTCTCTGATTACTGATACTATTTCACTCGGTAGTGTGTCATTATTACGTTTAGTGATCAAAGCGTGTAGCATTAGACCATGGTTTAGTTCACAGGCAGTCTTCATTTCCTAAAAAAAATAAAAATTCAGAATGGGGGGAGAAGACTAGTTCTTTAGGGTCTGCTAGGGAAAGACCATTCGGGTTCCATTTTCGAGAACTACACGAAAACAGACAATCTAACTCTAACAGAAATACATAAACCCCTTTAAAGACTTGATTCTCCCCACACTTAGTTAGCTGTGGTATCGAAATTGTGATTAACTTCATTGTCAACTTCCATCGGACCATGTATGTAATGTTTAATTCTGTGACCATTAACTTTAAATTCAATTCCATTTGAATTTATTAATTCTATCGTTCCGTATGGGAAAACTCTTTTAACTATGAATGGTCCAGACCATCTTGATTTCAATTTTCAAGAAAATAGCTTGAATCGTGAATTGAAAAGAAGAACTCTGTCTCCTTCTTTAAATTCTTTTGAACTTCTGATTCTTTTATCATGCCATTTCTTCGTTCTTTCTTTATAGATTAACGAATTTTCGTATGCTTCATGTCTTAATTCTTCTAATTCGTTTAGTTGACTTAACCGTAGACGTCCGGCTTCATGTAAATCAAGATTGCATGTCTTCAAAGCCCAAAATGCTTTGTGTTCAATTTCTACTGGAAGATGACATGCTTTTCCATAAACAAGTCTAAAAGGTGTGGTTCCAATTGGAGTTTTGTAGGCTGTTCTAAAAGCCCAGAGTGCATCCTCCAATTTAATGGACCATTCCTTCGGATTTGATCCTACGGTTTTCTCTAGAATACGTTTTAAAGCTCGGTTGGTATTTTCAACTTGTCCACTTGTTTGTGGATGATATGCGGTGGAGATTTTATGAGTTACTCCATATCTTTTTAGAACTTTCTCAAGTTGATTATTACAGAAATGAGTACCCCGATCACTTATTAAAGCTTTCGGTGTTCCAAACCTTGCAAAAAGATGTTTTAAAAAGTTTACTACAACTCGTGCATCGTTAGTTGGGAGAGATTGTGCTTCCGCCCATTTAGATACATAATCAATGGCTACGAGAATATAGAGATTATTATGAGATTTTGGAAATGGACCCATAAAGTCAATACCCCAAATGTCAAATACTTCACATACTTGGATGACATTTTGTGGCATTTCATCACGTTGACTTATTTTTCCGGCCCTTTGACATGCATCACAGAATTTACAAAGAAGGTGTGCGTCTTTGTAAATTGTAGGCCAATAGAATCCAGCATCATAAACTTTTCTTGCTGTTAGTTGAGGCCCATAATGCCCTCCTGTTGGTCCTGTGTGACAATGATTTAAAATTTTAATAGCTTCATCTCCAAATACACATCGGCGTATTATTCCATCGGGATAACTTTTAAACAGATGTGGATCTTCCCAAAAATAGTGTTTTATATCACTGAAGAATTTCTTTCATTTTTGGTACGATAATCCTTTTTCAAGGAATCCACAAACTAAGTAGTTTGCATAGTCTGCAAACTGATGTTTTAGCAGAGGGGTATAAAATACTATTAAATTTTAGCAGAAAATACTATTAAATACGATACAATTTTACACAAGATATTTATTTATTTATAGAATGGATATACTTAAACCTTGCTACAACACTTATAGGCAGTGTACCTAATCGTACAGTAGTGTAGTTTTTAGTAAGTCCGGTTCGTTCCACGGGGAATCTTTTTAAACAAAGCTTAACGCTATATTAGTTTACTTTTATAAAAATACAAATATATATATATATATATATAAGTAATATTATTATTATAAAGGGGAGTTTTTACCGTTTAATGACCGGTTTGTCGATTTTAAAACTTTAGTCGCAGTTAAAACCAAATGTAAAATATTAAAAATAAATACAAGACTTAAATTAAAGCATAAAGTAAATAACGATAATGAAATTGCGAATAATAAAAGTGCGATAAAATAAACTTGCGATAATTAAAAAGTACGATAATTAAAAGTGCAATTAAATACAATAACAATAAAAATGCGATAATTAGAAGTGCAATTAAATATAAAATAAAGAAAATTAAATATAAAATAAAAGAATTATGCTTATTTAAACTTCCGTAATCATGATGTTTGACGTGTTGATTTTAGTTTTATGCCCATGGGTTAATTGTCCTTTGTCCTGGATTATTTAATATGTCCATACGGATTTGTCCATAATAGTCCATCAGTCATAAATATAAAGAGCGAAAGCCTTCGTCAAATTATTTTTATTCCCGAAGTCAAATATTCCAACTAATTGGGGATTCGAATTGTAACAAGGTTTTAATACTTTGTTTAATGAATACACCAGGTTATCGACTGCGTGTAAACCAAGGTTTTTCTACTTTGTTAACAATTACACCAATTACCCTTGAATGTAATTCACCCCTGTTTCAACAAGTTTATTAACTATTAATCCAGTTCCGTATCCGGTAAAATGAATAATTATTGGTATTTATAGATATCCCGCCCACCGTACCCAGTCAAGCGTATGTGGTTATATATAAATACGTCAAATTATAAGTTTGTATATTAAATTAACAAGGTATTGTTTAGTTAATATAAAACCCATTAATAGCCCATAGTCTAATTTCCACATGTGTCGTTCTTTTGTCCAAACCTCAATTATGGTACAAAGCTCAATTACCCAATTTTAGTAATTAGCCCAACATCATGATTACTTCGGATTAAATAAGCATAATAATAACTTAGCTACGAGACATTAATATAAAAAGGTTGAACATAACTTACAATGATTAAAAATAGCGTAGCGTTACACGGACAGAATTTCGACTTACACCCTTACAACATTCGCTAACATACCCTTATTATTAGGATTAAAATTAAAATTAAAATTAAAATATAAATATAAATATATACGATATAGATAGAGAGATGGATGGATTTTTGGTGATTTTTGCGATCAGAATTCGTTTGCTTTTATAGGGATTTTCGACTTTTGGGGCTCCGCGACTCGCGGCATTTTTGCCTTCAAACTCCGCGAGTCGCGGAGTTTGAAATTACAGCTCAGAGGAGTTTGGCTCTTTGTTTACCGACGGTTTTAAATAAATATAATATATTAAATAATTATAAGAATTATTTAAATATTATATTATATTTATGTGCATAGTTAACTTGTAATTTTTAGTCCGTTGCGTCGAGCGTTGAGAGTTGACTCTGGTCCCGGTTCCGGATTTTCGAACGTCCTTGCGTACAATTTAATATCTTGTACTTTACGTTTTGAATCTTGTACTCTTGTAATTTCGAGACGTTTCTTATCAATAATTGGAACCTCTTTGATTATCTTTTGTACTTTTGAGCTTTTTGGTCGTTTGCGTCTTCAATTCGTCGAATCTGTCTTTTGTCTTCACCTTTTATTATTTAAACGAATATCACTTGTAAATAGAACAATTGCAACTAAAAGCTTTTCTTTCTTGAGGAATAATGCTATGAAATATATGTTCGTTTTTAGCATTATCAAATATTCCCACACTTGAGCGTTGCTTGTCCTCAAGCAATATCGTCTTGAAATACTTGAATCACTTCTTTATTCTTCACACTTTGTACATCAGTGATTTTCTATACGGCGGTATAAACAATGGTAGTAACGATATGGTTTACAGTCCCACATGACTATAAAAATTTAGATCCATTAAGGAAATTGGATCTTTATGAAAACATTTGATCTTTTGAAAATTAAATCTAGTTTTTATCCTAGATAAGTTTTCCGGAATAACCCTTTACCGGTGTTTGCAAAATATTTTTGTGGGTTTCAGATTTGAAAATTTTAGCTCAAAACTTATGGTTTTGTGTCACCCACTTGCTAACCTTGTATTTAGAAAGCAACACGTCCAGTTCACTTGTCCCGTATATTACCTTTCGGTAAACTACCGTCCGGTTGTAAAGGAAAGCGTTGAACAAGCAACTGTTAAGGCAATGTCCCCTGACATGCTTTTAATTATGATCTATAACGTGTCGGAAGCAATTACTATCCTTGGTAGGAGCAATAGTAAGGCTCACCCTTATAATTTTTCGGTCTGGCACAAGGTCCTGTCTTTGACCATGCTATGCAACCACCATTCTTACGGTTGACACCCGATTTAGTTCAGGTGACCTAATGAATTCCAGGTGAATTCCTAGGATTTTACGTTCAATGGTAATGAACGCATTGAAAATAGGGTTTTCAGAAAACAAATCGGTTTTATTTTTGATCAAAATATTTTCTCGTTCAAGCTCGAGTTTAGATATCATTGAATTCCATGAGTTTGAATTCTCAATCTTTAAGGTCAATCTCTAGGATTGAGTAATATCAGGCTTAAAAGCTGATTTTTGATCTTTTAAGGAGATTATCCTTTCTGGGGATCTGATTCATTAGTCTTATCAAGCTAATTTGCATGGTGCCCTCCCCATTGTACGAGACAGATCCTCTCATGGTTAGGATAAGTCTGACCACTTGGCGACCCTGTTTGATGCTGAGGTCCGTGGATTTCCTGCTAATTTTAGTGATGACTTTTTTAGATTTTTCGTCAACCTACAGCTGGTCTGGACGACAACTTCATGACCTAAATCAAGAAGCGCGTGTCTTTTTCGGAAGACTTTACTTCCTTTTAATGATGGAATTGATTCATCGTGTAGATCCATCTTTCTTACAGTAAATCCGGTAAAACTTTTTAGTTTAGTCCAAAGCAAAAGTATTTTCAGTTATTTGTACAAAAATATGTGATATATGTTTTGAATAACTTGGAGAATTTTCCCACACTTGGCTTTTATTTTCTTTTTTATTGTCCTCTATTCCATTTTAAATGAATTTTAACATTTTGGTTTGTTTCTCAATTTATGTCCTTTCCGAGGTAACAATAATTTCGGTGTTAAAACCTAGTTTTATCGTTCATAAATATGTATAAACATGATTTTGAGTTCATTTAATTGAAAATTTTGAAAAATTTTACTAGAATTGGGTAGTCAGTATATAAGACTAGGGCTGTTCTTTATTATCAGAGAGCACTAGATTCTAATACAACTACTGCTTTACTAGTATTTTTAATGGTAACCAAGTGTTTAAGATAAAAATTATAAAATCCGAAAGAATTTAACCCCTTCCCACACTTAAGATCTTGCAATGCCCTCATTTGCAAGAAATCAGTAACAATTTAAATTATTGAGGGTGATTTGTGTGAAAATGATTAAATTTTTACCAAAGTTTCCAAATATATTGGCGTTTGTTTGCTGAATGATAAATGGTGCACATCATTTGTTCATTTCGTCTTGTTGTTATTTCACATATATTTTGCACCTTGTCGTCAAAATTAGTTGCTTTTGCTGAACTTAATGCCAGTCTTTGAAAATGCGTTGTTTTACCCTGTTGTGTACATAAGATAAACTGCAAACATATATACATATTTTTGAAGTTTGGTATATTACTCCACATTCAAAAATTATTAAAATCTAAGAATAAAAGTTAGAAAATTATAAAAACTATTACAATATTAACATAAGTATTAAACGTACAAATATTACAAATTACAAAATAAATAAAACTAAGTAGACTAGGGATGATACTGATACCAATAGGGGTTCCAAGCATAACCATAGGTGCTATAAAATGCTTCGGCAGGGTTATACGTAGGATACGGTGGTTGCATCTCTATTGACCAGGGAGGGAATATGGGTTTTGGTGTAGGAATATAGTTTCTACCTATATGTTGGCAATGAGCTATGATTTGGTTCTGATAAACTTGCCAATCTTCAAATGCTCTCTGTCTAGCATTTTCGTACTCATGTGAAGCTATAAACCTTTGCATTTCTTGCATCTCATTTCCCCCTCCTACATTACCTTGCTGTTGGTTTCTCTCAACCTGTGGATGTCTACCATGGTATTGTACTGCGGCGTTATTTCGCCTCTTCAAAACTTTCGCACCATGGTATACATTTAAACCTATAGTATCGCGGGGTTCTGGTTCTTCGACTAATAATCCCCCCCGACTTATATCCACACCGAGATATTCAGCAATCAAAGTAATAAAAATACCACCTCCTATTATGCTATGCGGTCTCATCCCCCTAACCATAGCTGATAAATAATAACCCACACAATAAGGTATACTTACAGCGCTTTGTGGGTCTCGAATACACATATGGTAAAACAAATCCTGTTCATTTACCTTTTCCTTGTTCTTACCTCTTTGTGTAATCGAATTAGCTAAAAACCTATGAATTACTTTTAATTCAGCTCTATCTATATCCAAATAAGAGTAATTTCCCCCTTTGAATCGGTGATGGCTTGTCATTTGACTCCATACACCGTGTGTATCAAAATTTTCATCTCTCTTTCTACCATTTAGTATCAACCCTCTACAATCGGCAGATGCTAACTCCTCAGGCGTATATATACGTAAAACCTGAGCCATGTCTAGTAAAGACATGTGGCGCATCGAACCTCCTAACAAAAATCTAATAAAAGATCGATCGGTTAAACTAGCTACCCGATCATTTAATTCTATACTACACAACAATTCTTCACACCATACTTTATATACAGGTCTACGCATGGTGAATAAACGTACCCAGTCGTTAAAAGTAGAATTACCATACCTATGTGCAAGTAATTCCCTAATTGGCCCGGCCAATTCTACAGCTTCTAATGGTCCCCATTCTATGACCCTAGGTACCTCAACAACCTTAGAATGAAGAGTATGCAAACCCCTTTGGTATTTTGGATAATCTATCCAAAGTCTGTCAAATCTCAGGTTCGGGTGCAAATCTTCCAAGTGCATATCAGAAAATGTCATGACTGGATGAGGTATATCTTGCTTGTAGTAGTTATCCACCTCCTGTTATTCCGCATTCTCAGCAGGAGCATTGCGAGCTTGGGATGAAGATTCACCCCTTTCAGTCTGCAAAACACATCAAACACAATTTTTGTGCATCCAAATATGCATTAGTGTCAGCAAAATCATCAATCAAAATAATTACAATGACATGATCAATTTATATCAAACTTAAGCTTATTTTCACATTTTTATCAAATCTACACTTTTTCAAATAAGTATATACGAAAATGTTCGCCAAGTTCATAAGCATTCAACTCAAATAACATGTCAAAATATTCATTACTAGCAATTAAACAAGTTTCAAATGGCATTATCTTTCAAAAATCAAGTTCATGAATTTTAGACTTGAAAAAGTCTACTTTAATTCTCAAAATCATGTTTAGGCTCAAAGTTTGGATCATTTAACTACCTAAACATGTTACACTACTTAATTTAGCAACAATTCATGACAAAAATCGGCCATAACCTGTTTATATCAAAAAGCCCCAAATTTGCTCAAGAACACAAACCCTAGATTACTTAAAATTTGAAGTTTAAGGCTTCTAATCATATTAAATAGCATCAATCTAGGTTATACAAGCATAATACATAAACAATTTAAGCATAATTATACTGAAAAGCATCAAAATCAAATTGGGGAAAAAATTGCTCAAGAACACTAATTTTCGGATTAAATGGTGTTTAGGTGTAGAAATATACTGTTTTTCTTGAGTAATTCCTTGATAGCATCCTTCTCAACATGATTTTAGCAAAAGATTTGATGATTAACGGTTAAAAATTGTGATTTTGGGGGTGTATTTTCGTGTATTTTCGGCAGTTATTTCGCAGTATTGGTGTGTTTGTGGGTTGGGACTGATCTGTTCCAGCTCTTATATTTTTTTTTCTGTAATTCGATATCTCCGCGAGTCGCGGTGTTTGAAACTTCAAACTCCGCGAGTCGCGGAGTTTGTTTGTTTTTTTTTTTTTTTTTATAAAATCATTAACTTATAAAACAATTAAGTAATTAATTTTTTAAAATTTTGTTTTCCTTGTTATTTAGGACGAGGTCGTTTCGGATCGATGTCCTAGTCCGTCCCTCGACAAAATTTTAAAATTTGTCCTTTTGTAGCGATTGTTTTAAAAGCTAAGATTTTTGGGTTTTTTTAATGTTTTTGGCATACTTTAATTCAATAAGATTAAAAATAATGATAATAAAAGTTCTCGTCCCTCCCTCGGGTAAAGCAATTTCGGTTCAAAGACCTAGTCTTCAACTTACGACGAATTTTAAAAATCATATTTTTAACTTAATGAGATAAAGTAAATTTTTGTTTTTAAATTCACACAATTTAAATATAAAATTCAAAATTAATATTAAAAATTCACACCAAACTTAAAAATTGAAATGCATAAAATTAAAAATTCATATTTTAAAAATAAAAAATTTACACCAAACTTAATTTAAAAATTCATATTATAAATTCACACCAAACTTAATTTAATAATTCATATTATAAATTCACACCAAACTTATATTAATTTTTCAAATATTTACAATTTTAAAAATATTGTTTTTACAAAGTTTACAATATTAATTTAAGATTTAAATATTAATTTTAAAAACATGGTAAAAATAAAATTAAAAATCTTTTTAGCTTTTTATCCCACTTTAATCAATCAAATATTATCAAAAATATGCACCCCTCTTTTCGGTAAAGTAATTTCGGTTCCAAGACCTAATTTAACTCATGACTAATTTTTGAAATATTTTGGGTTGATTGATTAAAGATATTTATACCTTAAGAATAAACGTTAAATTTCGCAGTGATGTAATAAATTTTTGAATGATATCAATAATTTCGGTCGCCAAACCTAATTTTATTCAATACCAATTTAATACTTTATAGCGAACAAATTAGCGTTTATTATCAAAAGGTTAAAAAAAAAAAAACTGTACAGACATACCTGTGAAATAGATTTCTTAGTTATATGATCTATCCCATTCATAAGATAGTCGGTTTAATTGGTTTTCCATGGCTACATAGGCGTAACCTCGAGCATTCAGTGTCTTTTCTTCTAAATATATGAACGGTCCGTCTCCGCATAAAGTAACAAATTCGGTATTTGAATAGGTTTGATTATTTGAACATTTACCTCCATGTGACCATTTTCCGCATTTTTGACATCTTTCTAGGTGTCGTGCTCTTCTTTTCGCTGCGGATTTTGATTTTCCTTTACCAAATTGTAACTTATTATCTTCGCATCTGGATTCTTTTCTAACTCCGTCCATTCTTTCTCTGATTACTGATACTATTTCACTCTGTAGGGTGTCATTATTACGTTTAGTGATCAAAGCGTGTAGCATTAGACCATGGTTTAGTTCACAGGCAGTCTTCATTTCCTAAAAAAAATAAAAATTCAGAATGGGGGGAGAAGACTAGTTCTTTAGGGTCTGCTAGGGAAAGACCATTCGGGTTCTATTTTCGAGAACTACACGAAAACAGACAATCTAACTCTAACAGAAATACATATTATCCTTTAAAGACTTGATTCTCCCCACACTTAGTTAGCTGTGGTGTCGAAATTGTGATTAACTTCGTTGTCGACTTCCATCGGACTATCTATGTAGTGTTTAACTCTGTGACCATTAACTTTAAATTCAATCCCATTTGAATTTATCAATTCTATCATTCCGTATGGAAAAACTCTTTTAACTATGAATGGTCCAGACCATCTTGATTTCAATTTTCCAGGAAATAGCTTGAATCGTGAATTGAAAAGAAGAACTCTGTCTCCTTCTTTAAATTCTTTTGAACTTCTGATTCTTTTATCATGCCATTTCTTCGTTCTTTCTTTATAGATTACCGAATTTTCGTATGCTTCATGTCTTAATTCTTCTAATTCGTTTAGTTGACTTAATCGTAGACGTCCGGTTTCATGTAAATCAAGATTACATGTCTTCAAAGCCCAAAATGCTTTGTGTTCAATTTCTACTGGAAGATGACATGCTTTTCCATAAACAAGTCTAAAAGGTGTGGTTCCAATTGGAGTTTTGTAGGCTGTTCTAAAGGCCCAGAGTGCATCCTCCAATTTAATGGACCATTCCTTCGGATTTGATCCTACGGTTTTCTCTAGAATACGTTTTAAAGCTCGGTTGGTATTTTCAACTTGTCCACTTGTTTGTGGATGATATGCGGTGGAGATTTTATGAGTTACTCCATATCTTTTAAGAACTTTCTCAAGTTGATTATTACAGAAATGAGTACCCCGATCACTTATTAAAGCTTTCGGTGTTCCAAACCTTGCAAAAAGATGTTTTAAAAAGTTTACTACAACTCGTGCATCGTTAGTTGGGAGAGATTGTGCTTCCGCCCATTTAGATACATAATCAATGGCTACGAGAATATAGAGATTATTATGAGATTTTGGAAATGGACCCATAAAGTCAATACCCCAAATGTCAAATACTTCACATACTTGGATGACATTTTGTGGCATTTCATCACGTTGACTTATTTTTCCGGCCCTTTGACAAGCATCACAGGATTTGCAAAGAAGGTGTGCGTCTTTGTAAATTGTAGGCCAATAGAATCCAGCATCATAAACTTTTCTTGCTGTTAGTTGAGGCCCATAATGCCCTCCTGTTGGTCCTGTGTGACAATGGTTTAATATTTTACTAGCTTCATCTCCAAATACACATCGGCGTATTATTCCATCGGGACAACTTTTAAACAGGTGTGGATCTTCCCAAAAATAGTGTTTTATATCACTGAAGAATTTCTTTCGTCTTTGGTACGATAATCCTTTTTCAAGGAACCCACAAACTAAGTAGTTTGCATAGTCTGCAAACCATGGAATTTCTTTATAATCTATCTTCAATAGATATTCATCAGGAAAGTTGTCTTGTATGGCCGATTCATTTAGAACTTCTAACTCAGGATTTTCAAGACGAGAAAGATGATCAGCGGCGAGATTTTCTGCTCCTCTTTTATCTCGAATTTCAATATCAAACTCTTGTAAGAGTAAGATCCAACGGATTAATCTTGGTTTAGCATCTTGTTTTGAAAATAGGTATCTAAGAGCAGAATGGTCGGTATAGACCACCATTTTTGCTAGAACGAGATATGATCGAAATTTGTCAAAAGCAAAGACAATAGCAAGGAGTTCTTTTTCAGTAGTTGTATAGTTCGTTTGTGCTCCTTGTAACGTCTTACTAGCATAATATATAGGTTGAAATCGTTTTTCAATCCGTTGTCCTAAAACGGCTCCCATTGCAAAATCACTTGCATCGCACATTAGTTCAAATGGTAGATTCCAATTTGGTGTTATCATGATCGGCGCATTAGTGAGTTTCTCTTTAAGAATATTAAAAGATTTGATACACTCATCTGAAAAGATGAATGGAGCATCCTTTTCTAGGAGTTTATTCATAGGAGTGGCAATTTTAGAAAAATCTTTTATGAAACGTCGGTAAAAACCGGCATGCCCTAGAAAACTCCTAACTCCTCTAACATTGGTGGGATGTGGAAGTTTAGCAATTACATCTACTTTAGCTCTATCCACTTCAATTCCTTCTTTTGAAATTTTATGTCCAAGAACGATGCCTTATTTAACCATGAAATGGCATTTCTCTCAATTAAGTACTAGATTTGATTGTTCGCATCTAATAAGCATTCGTTCCAGATTAACTAGACATGATTCAAATGTATCACCGAAGACTGAAAAGTCATCCATGAAAACTTCCATGCATTCTTCTATCATGTCATGAAAAATCGCCATCATACACCTTTGAAAGGTTGCAGGGGCGTTACAAAGTCCAAATGGCATGCGTTTGTAAGCAAAAGTACCATAAGGGCACGTGAATGTGGTTTTCTCTTGGTCCTCGGGTGCTATTGGAATTTGAAAATATCCGGAAAATCCATCTAGAAAACAATAGTAACTATTTCCGGCTAATCTTTCCAACATTTGATTTATGAAAGGTAAGGGAAAGTGATCTTTTCTGGTGGCGACATTTAATTTTCTATAATCATTACATACACGCCATCCCGTTACAGTCCTAGTAGGAATAAGCTCATTTTTCTCATTTGTAATGACAGCCATGCCACCCTTCTTAGGCACGCATTGAACTGGGCTTACCCATGGACTATCAGAGATTGGATAAATTAAACCTGCATCTAGCAGTTTAATAATCTCTTTCTTAACTACATCTTGCATATTAGGATTTAGTCTTCGTTGGCGTTGCACATACGTTTTATGACCTTCTTCCATAAGGATTTTATGTGTGCAATACGAAGGACTTATTCCTTTAATATCATGAATCTTCCATGCAATGGCTGGTTTATGAGCTTTCAACACAGAAATGAGTTGTGATTTCTCATTTTCAGTAAGAGAAGACGATATTATTACAGGTAATTCAGATTCACCATGTAAATAAGCGTATTCCAAATGGTTTGGAAGTGGCTTTAACTCTAATTTCGGAGGTTCTTCTATCGATGATTTATATCGATATCTGTCTTCTTCTTTTAGCATTTTAATTTCTTCTGTTGTTGGTTCATATCCATTAGCTATAAGTGTAGCTAACATTTCAGCTTCATCAATTGGTTCATTACCTTCTCCTAAAGAACATTCTCCTGTTCCTTGTAATTCTGGAAATTCTTCTAATAATTCTGCATGTGCATCTATAGTTTGAATATAATAACATGTATCATCTGCAGATTGTGGTTGTTGCATTGCTCTATCAACTGAAAAGGTAACACTCTCATCCTCTATACTTAGGGTCAATTTCTTACCGAACACGTCTATCATTGCTTTAGCCGTGTTTAAGAATGGTCTTCCTAATATGAGAGGAACTTGAGAATCTTCTTCCATGTCCAGAACAACAAAATTTACTGGAAATACTAAAGTACCAACTTTAACTAGCATGTTCTCCATTATCCCTCTAGGATATTTTATTGATCTATCGGCTAGTTGTATGCTTATTCTGGTTGGTTTCAATTCTCCAAGGTCTAGTTTAGCGTATAGTGAATACGGCATTAGATTTATACTAGCACCTAAGTCTGCCAATGCTTCTATTGAACTAAGACTACCCAGAAAATATGGAATTGTGAAACTTCCTGGATCAGATAATTTTTCTGGTATCTTATTCAACAGCACTGCTGAACAATTAGCATTCATAGTAACAGCCGAGAGTTCTTCCATTTTCTTTCTATTTGAGATTAGATCTTTCAAGAATTTAGCATATCTAGGCATTCCTGAAATCACATCAATGAAAGGAAGATTTACATTTATCTGTTTAAACATATCCAAGAATTTGGATTGCTCGGCTTCAAGTTTCTCTTTCTTCATTTTACTCGGGTAAGGAAGTGGTGGTTGGTATGGTTTAACATAAGGTTTAGCCTTAACTGTGTTATCTTCATTAACCTTTTCAATTACCGGTTCTTTTTCCTTATCTTGATCAGGTTGTGGTTCTTGTGGAGTAGGAATAGCTTCATCAGAAGTTACAGGTATTTCAGGTGGTTTAAGTGTTGTACCACTTCTTGTGGTAATGGCTTTAGCTATTTCATTCCGGGGGTTAGCATTTGTATCACTAGGTAGACTTCCCAGTTTTCTTTCACCTATTAACCTTGCTAGGTTACTTACTTCTTGTTCCAGATTTTGAATAGAAGCTTGCTGATTTCTAAATGCTTGAGCATTTTGTTCATTAGTTTGTTTTTGAGATGTGAAAAACTGCGTTTGATTTTCAACTAGCTTCGTCATCATATCTTCTAAATTCGGCTTTTTATCATCGGTTTGTTGTGGTGGTTTGTTTTCAAAATTAGGTCTTTGCTGATTGTAAGTATTATTGGATACTTGTTGATTGCTAGGACCTTGTTGGTTGTTGTATGGAATATTTCGGTTGTAGTTCTGGTTTTGATTGTAAATCGGTCTTGGCGGTTGATAATTATTCTGATAATTATTTCCAGGCCTTTGGTTTATGTATGAAATATTCTCTCTTTGTTCCATTGTTAATTCAATACTGAGACAATCTTTTGTCAAATGTGGTCCTCCACACTGCTCACAACTAATTCGTATTGAGTGAATATCCTTAGTCATCTTTTCCATTCGTCTCTCGACAGCATCTATCTTTGCGGAAATGGAATCTAAGTCATGGCTAGAATCGGCTCTAGCTGCTTTAGATGATCTAACGATATCTTTTTCTTGGTGCCACTCATGTGAGTGGGAAGCAGTGTTATCAATAATTTTGTAAGCATCAGTTTCAGTTTTCTTCATAATAGAACCACCAGCTGCTATATCTATGTCTTTCCTTGTAGTGATGTCGCATCCTTGGTAGAATATTTGTACTATTTGACAGGTGTCTAAACCATGTTGCGGACATCCTCTTAATAACTTTCCAAATCTTGTCCACACCTCATATAGAGTTTCATTCGGCTTCTGTGTGAACGTAACAATTTCTGCTTGAAGTCTTACGGCTTTAGATGCAGGAAAGAATTGTTTAAGAAATTTTTCAACTAAAACGTCCCATGTATCAATCACTCCTTCAGGTAACGATTCCAACCAATCTTTGGCTTCTCCCTTTAAAGTCCAGGGAAATAACATGAGATATATCTGTTCATCCTCCACTTCTCGGATTTTAAATAGTGTGCAGATCCTATTAAAGGTACGTAGATGTTCATTTGGATCTTCCTTCGGCGCACCACTAAATTGGCATTGATTAGTCACCATGTGTAGAATTTGCCCTTTGATTTCATAATCTGGCGCATTAATGTCTGGATGAGTAATTGCGCGACCTTGGCCAGTGCGTTTAGCTCTCATTCGGTCTTCCATACTTAAAGGTTCCAGATTCTCCATAATTGAATTTGTTGAATCGGAATCACTAGAGGATTCTGATTTAATGGTTCGTTCCTCAACAATCTCTGTTTGAATGATTGGTGGTTCCGGAGGAAAGTTTAGTGGTTCAGGATCTACGAATCGTTCCTGAATATTCTCCGGATTCTCAATTGTGAGGTCGGGTTCAAAAAATGGATTATCGAAAATTTGAACTGAAGTACTTGGTCGACTGGATGACGATTCTAAAGAAAAATCAACGGCGGTAATATTTGCTAAATGTCTTGATCTAGTTACAGGTGGTGAACGTACAAAAGGTGGTGAACGTCTTGCTCGGTGCATTCACTGAATATCCTATTAGTTTTTAAAAGGAAAGAAAAATTATAATAAGTTATCCAATCAATAGACTTTTCTGATTTTTCCCACGTTTCGAATAGCCAAAAGATGCAGCAGAGGGGCAGGATTCGTTTGGTCTCAATATAATTGAGTACTGTTTGGCTCCAATAACCCGGTCCACGTACAAATCCAACTATTACTACGAACCAGAAAATTTTGATGTCTATCAATTTAACCACTTAAAATAAATTTTCGTAATTTTAAGAAAATTTAGATAAGAAGTAGAATAAAAATCTATGTCCTAAAACTAGAATAGCGAGAAATAAGAAAGAAAAAGAGTTCGTCGAAAAAGGTCGAAAAAGAAAAATGGTTGAAAAATAAAAGGTGACGGAAAAATAAAAGAAAGTTATAAAACTTAAAAATACTTGACTAACCTAACCTTATTACTACAACTAACTTAAAATTATAATCGCAAATTGAGATTACTAATTGGAATGATAATTGATACATAGGTAAAAGGTGTCTAAAAATATTAAAGCTTACAAGAAAAACTATATCCCAATTGGAAATAACTTAAAAAAGAAACTAAAGCTTAAAAAGGCGTCGCAAAATTCTAGAGTACCTAAATCTTAGTCTAAAGAAAAAGCACTTAAGGAATTCTACGGCAAAGCCTAAAAATCTAGAAATAAAAATAACTATGGCAAAAACTAAGTTTAAAACTAAATATGAGCTAAATATTACGCTAAAACGATTAGAAAGGGACAAAATATAAAAATATACAAAAAGTTGTAAAAAGTACAATTTTTATAAAAATATTATTTTTATATTATTTATTTATTAAAACTATTAATTTTATAATTTAATTAAACTTAAATAACTAAATATACAAATTAATTAAAACTTAAATTAAATACTAAATTAATTAAATATTTAACCCTAATACAAATTAATTAATAATAATTAATAATACTCCGTAATTAATGCAGATTAGGGTTCTGTGTGGCCCGTGTCAGACGGCTCCGCGAGTCGCGGTATTCGATGCAGCAAACCCCGCGAGTCGCGGGGTTCCAGAATTCAACTGACAGGTTATTTAATATTCGACGCGTTTTTCTTTTTTTTTTATTTTCTGTTTTTATATTTTCTGTTTTATATCAAAATATTTGTATAATAAAAACTTATATTTAAAAACTTAAATAAAAATAGAACTACTTTATAATTGTAAAAATATCTTAAAAATAGATTTATATATATTAAATTTTTTTTTTCGGTTTTTTTTTATAAAATATATTTATAAAATAAATTAAATAAAACTTATATAAAAATAAAGGAACTTTATAAAACTTAAATATTTAACAAAATCTTAAGAATACTTATATTTTTGTTTTTCTTTTTATATTTTCGAATATTTAAAACGTATTTTTATAAAAACGAATTTTAATAAAAGTAAACTAAAAATCTTTTTTTTTAATTAGCGTTGCGCTTCCGGCGTTTAAGAGATCACCGGCAGCAGCGCCAAAAATAACTTGATGTTTCGCGAGGTGTATATAAAATACTATTAAATTTTAGCAGAAAATACTATTAAATACGATACAATTTTACACAAGATATTTATTTATTTATAGAATGGATATACTTAAACCTTGCTACAACACTTATAGGCAGTGTACCTAATCGTACAGTAGTGTAGTTTTTAGTAAGTCCGGTTCGTTCCACGGGGAATCTTTTTAAACAAAGCTTAACGCTATATTAGTTTACTTTTATAAAAATACAAATATATGTATATAAGTAATATTATTATTATAAAGGGGAGTTTTTACCGTTTAATGACCGGTTTGTCGATTTTAAAACTTTAGTCGCAGTTAAAACCAAATGTAAAATATTAAAAATAAATACAAGACTTAAATTAAAGCATAAAGTAAATAACGATAATGAAATTGCGAATAATAAAAGTGCGATAAAATAAACTTGCGATAATTAAAAAGTACGATAATTAAAAGTGCAATTAAATACAATAACAATAAAAATGCGATAATTAGAAGTGCAATTAAATATAAAATAAAGAAAATTAAATATAAAATAAAAGAATTATGCTTATTTAAACTTCCGTAATCATGATGTTTGATGTGTTGATTTTAGTTTTATGCCCATGGGTTAATTGTCCTTTGTCCTGGATTATTTAATATGTCCATACGGATTTGTCCATAATAGTCCATCAGTCATAAATATAAAGAGCGAAAGCCTTCGTCAAATTATTCTTATTCCCGAAGTCAAATATTCCAACTAATTGGGGATTCGAATTGTAACAAAGTTTTAATACTTTGTTTAATGAATACACCAGGTTATCGACTGCGTGTAAACCAAGGTTTTACTACTTTGTTAAAAATTACACCAATTACCCTTGAATGTAATTCACCCCTGTTTCAACAAGTTTATTAACTATTAATCCAGTTCCGTATCCGGTAAAATGAATAATTATTGGTATTTATAGATATCCCGCCCACCGTACCCAGTCAAGCGTATGTGGTTATATATAAATACGTCAAATTATAAGTTTGTATATTAAATTAACAAGGTATTGTTTAGTTAATATAAAACCCATTAATAGCCCATAGTCTAATTTCCACAAGTGTCGTTCTTTTGTCCAAACCCCAATTATGGTACAAAGCCCAATTACCCAATTTTAATAATTAGCCCAACATCATGATTACTTCGGATTAAATAAGCATAATAATAACTTAGCTACGAGACATTAATATAAAAAGGTTGAACATAACTTACAATGATTAAAAATAGCGTAGCGTTACACGGACAGAATTTCGACTTACACCCTTACAACATTCGCTAACATACCCTTATTATTAGGATTAAAATTAAAATTAAAATTAAAATATAAATATAAATATATACGATATAGATAGAGAGATGGATGGATTTTTGGTGATTTTTGCGATCAGAATTCGTTTGCTTTTATAGGGATTTTCGACTTTTGGGGCTCCGCGACTCGCGGCATTTTTGCCTTCAAACTCCGCGAGTCGCGGAGTTTGAAATTACAGCTCAGAGGAGTTTGGCTCTTTGTTTACCGACGGTTTTAAATAAATATAATATATTAAATAATTATAAGAATTATTTAAATATTATATTATATTTATGTGCATAGTTAACTTGTAATTTTTAGTCCGTTGCGTCGAGCGTTGAGAGTTGACTCTGGTCACGGTTCCGGATTTTCGAACGTCCTTGCGTACAATTTAATATCTTGTACTTTGCGTTTTGAATCTTGTACTCTTGTAATTTCGAGACGTTTCTTATCAATAATTGGAACCTCTTTGATTGTCTTTTGTACTTTTGAGCTTTTTGGTCATTTGCATCTTCAATTCGTCGAATCTGTCTTTTGTCTTCACCTTTTATTATTTAAACGAATATCACTTGTAAATAGAACAATTGCAACTAAAAGCTTGTCTTTCTTGAGGAATAATGCAATGAAATATATGTTTGTTTTTAGCATTGTCACAAACCATGGAATTTCTTTATAATCTATCTTCAATAGATATTCATCAGGAAAGTTGTCTTGTATGGCCGATTCATTTAGAACTTCTAATTCGGGATTTTCAAGACGAGAAAGATGATCAGCGGCGAGATTTTCTGCTCCTCTTTTATCTCGGATTTCAATATCAAACTCTTGTAAGAGTAAGATCCAACGGATTAATCTTGGTTTAGCATCTTGTTTTGAAAATAGGTATCTAAGAGCAGAATGGTCGGTATAGACCACCGTTTTTGCTAGAACGAGATATGAACGAAATTTGTCAAAAGCAAAGACAATAGCAAGGAGTTCTTTTTTAGTAGTTGTATAGTTCGTTTGTGCTCCTTGTAACGTCTTACTAGCATAATATATAGGTTGAAATCGTTTTTCAATCCTTTGTCCTAAAACGGCTCCCATTGCAAAATCACTTGCATCGCACATTAGTTTAAATGGTAGATTCCAATTTGGTGTTATCATGATCGGCGCATTAGTGAGTTTCTCTTTAAGAATATTAAAAGATTTGATACACTCATCTGAAAAGATGAATGGAGCATTCTTTTCTAGGAGTTTATTCATAGGAGTGGCAATTTTAGAAAAATCTTTTATGAAACGTCGGTAAAAATCGGCATGCCCTAGAAAACTCCAAACTCCTCTAACATTGGTGGGATGTGGAAGTTTAGCAATTACATCTACTTTAGCTCTATCCACTTCAATTCCTTCTTTTGAAATTTTATGACCAAGAACGATGCCTTCTTTAACCATGAAATGGCATTTCTCCCAATTAAGTACTAGATTTGATTGTTCGCATCTAATAAGCATTCATTCCAGATTAACTAGACATGATTCAAATGTATCACCGAAGACTGAAAAGTCATCCATGAAAACTTCCATGCATTCTTCTATCATGTCGTGAAAAATCGCCATCATACACCTTTGAAAGGTTGCAGGGGCGTTACAAAGTCCAAATGGCATGCGTTTGTAAGCAAAAGTACCATAAGGGCACGTGAATGTTGTTTTCTCTTGATCTTCGGGTGCTATTGGAATTTGAAAATATCCGGAAAATCCATCTAGAAAACAATAGTAACTATTTCCGGCTAATCTTTCCAACATTTGATCAATGAAAGGTAAGGTAAAGTGATCTTTTCTGGTGGCGACATTTAATTTTCTATAATCAATACATACACGCCATCCTGTTACAGTCCTAGTAGGAATAAGCTCATTTTTCTCATTTGTAATGACAGTCATGCCACCCTTCTTAGGCACGCATTGAACTGGGCTTACCCATGGACTATCAGAAATTGGATAAATTAAACCTGCATCTAGCAGTTTAATAATCTCTTTCTTAACTACATCTTGCATGTTAGGATTTAGTCTTCGTTGGCGTTGCACATACGTTTTATGACCTTCTTCCATAAGGATTTTATGTGTGCAATACGAAGGACTTATTCCTTTAATATCATGAATCTTCCATGCAATGGCTGGTTTATGAGCTTTCAACACAGAAATGAGTTGTGATTTCTCATTTTCAGTAAGAGAAGACGATATTATTACAGGTAATTCAGATTCACCATGTAAATAAGCGTATTCCAAATGGTTTGGAAGTGGCTTTAACTCTAATTTTGGAGGTTCTTCTATCGATGATTTATATCGATATCTGTCTTCTTCTTTTAGCATTTGAATTTATTCTGTTGTTGGTTCATATCCATTAGCTATAAGTGTAGCTAACATTTCAGCTTCATCAATTGGTTCATTACCTTCTCCTAAAGAACATTCTCCTGTTCCTTGTAATTCTGGAAATTCTTCTAATAATTCTGCATGTGCATCTATAGTTTGAATATAATAACATGTATCATCTGCAGATTGTGGTTGTTGCATTGCTCTATCAACTGAAAAGGTAACACTCTCATCCTCTATACTTAGGGTCAGTTTCTTACCGAACACGTCTATCATTGCTTTAGCCGTGTTTAAGAATGGTCTTCCTAATATGAGAGGAACTTAAGAATCTTCTTCCATGTCCAGAACAACAAAATCTACTGGAAATACTAAAGTACCAACTTTAACTAGCATGTTCTCCATTATCCCTCTAGGATATTTTATTGATCTATCGGCTAGTTGTATGCTTATTCTGGTTGGTTTCAATTCTCCAAGGTCTAGTTTAGCGTATAGTGAATACGGCATTAGATTTATACTAGCACCTAAGTCTGCCAATGCTTCTATTGAACTAAGACTACCCAGAAAACATGGAATTGTGAAACTTCCTGGATCAGATAGTTTTTCTGGTATCTTATTCAACAGCACTGCTGAACAATTAGCATTTATGGTAACAGCCGAGAGTTCTTCCATTTTCTTTCTATTTGAGATTAGATCTTTCAAGAATTTAGCATATCTAGGCATTCCTGAAATTACATCAATGAAAGGAAGATTTACATTTATCTGTTTAAACATATCCAAGAATTTGGATTGCTCGACTTCAAGTTTCTCTTTCTTCATTTTATTCGGGTAAGGAAGTGGTGGTTGGTATGGTTTAACATAAGGTTTAGCCTTAACTGTGTTATCTTCATTAACCTTTTCAACTACCGGTTCTTTTTCCTTATCTTGATCAGGTTGTGGTTCTTGTGGAGTAGGAATAGCTTCAACAGAAGTTACAGGTATTTCAGGTGGTTTAAGTGTTGTACCACTTCTTGTGGTAATGGCTTTAGCTGTTTCATTCCGGGGGTTAGCATTTGTATCACTAGGTAGACTTCCCTGTTTTCTTTCACCTCTTAACCTTGCTAGGTTACTTACTTCTTGTTCCAGATTTTGAATAGAAGCTTGTTGATTTCTAAATGCTTGAGCATTTTGTTCATTAGTTTGTTTCTGAGATGTGAAAAACTGCGTTTGAGTTTCAACTAGCTTCGTCATCATATCTTCTAAATTCGGCTTTTTATCATCGGTTTGTTGTGGTGGTTTGTTTTGAAAATTAGGTCTTTGCTGATTGTAATTATTATTGGATACTTGTTGATTGCTAGGACCTTGTTGGTTGTTGTATGGAATATTTCGGTTATAATTCTGGTTTTGATTGTAAATTGGTCTTGGCGGTTGATAATTATTCTGATAATTATTTCCAGGCCTTTGGTTTATGTATGAAATATTCTCTCTTTGTTCCATTGTTAATTCAATACTGAGACAATCTTTTGTCAAATGTGGTCCTCCACACTGCTCACAACTAATTCGTATTGAGTGAATATCCTTAGTCATCTTTTCCATTCGTCTCTCGACAGCATCTATCTTTGCGGAAATGGAATCTAAGTCATGGCTAGAATCGGCTCTAGCTGCTTTAGATGATCTAACGATATCTTTTTCTTGGTGCCACTCATGTGAGTGGGAAGCAGTGTTATCAATAATTTTGTAAGCATCAGTTTCGGTTTTCTTCATAATAGAACCACCAGCTGCTATATCTATGTCTTTTCTTGTAGTGATGTCGCATCCTTGGTAGAATATTTGTACTATTTGACAGGTGTCTAAACCATGTTGCGGACATCCTCTTAACAACTTTCCAAATCTTGTCCACGCCTCATATAGAGTTTCATTTGGCTTCTGTGTAAACGTAACAATTTCTGCTTGAAGTCTTACGGCTTTAGATGCAGGAAAGAATTGTTTAAGAAATTTTTCAACTAAAACGTCCCATGTATCAATCGCCCCTTCAGGTAACGATTCCAACCAATCTTTGGCTTCTCCCTTTAAAGTCCAGGAAAATAACATGAGATATATCTGTTCATCCTCCACTTCTTGGATTTTAAATAGTGTGCAGATCCTATTAAAGGTACGTAGATGTTCATTTGGATCTTCCTTCGGCGCACCACTAAATTGGCATTGATTAGTCACCATGTGTAGAATTTGTCCTTTGATTTTATAATCTGGCGCATTAATGTCTGGATGAGTAATTGCGTGACCTTGGCCAGTGCGTTTAGCTCTCATTTGGTCTTCCATACTTAAAGGTTCCAGATTCTCCATAATTGAATTTGTTGAATCGGAATCACTAGAGGATTCTGATTTAATGGTTCATTCCTCAACAATCTCTGTTTGAATGATTGGTGGTTCCGGAGGAAAGTTTAGTGGTTCAGGATCTACGAATCGTCCTTTTCTCCGGATTCTCAATTGTGAGGTCGGGTTCAAAAAATGGATTATCGGAAATTTGAACTGGAGTACTTGGTCGACTGGATGACGATTCTAAAGAAAAATCAACGGCGGTAATATTTTCTAAATGTCTTGATCTAGTTACAGGTGGTGAACTTACAAAAGGTGGTGAACGTCTTGCTCGGTGCATTCACTGAATATCCTATTAGTTTTTAAAAGGAGAGAAAAATTATAATAAGTTATCCAATCAATAGTCTTTTCTGATTTTGCCCACGTTTCGAATAGCCAAAAGATGCAGCAGAGGGGCAGGATTCGTTTGGTCTCAATATAATTGAGGACTGTTTGGCTCCAATAACCCGGTCCACGTACAAATCTAACTATTACTACGAACCAGAAAATTTTGATGTCTATCAATTTAACCACTTAAAATAAATTTTCGTAATTTTAAGAAATTTAGATAAGAAGTAGAATAAAAATCTATGTCCTAAAACTAGAATAGCGAGAAATAAGAAAGAAAAAGAGCGCGTCGAAAAAGGTCGAAAAAGAAAAATGGTTGAAAAATAAAAGGTGACGGAAAAATAAAAGAATCTTATAAAACTTAAAAACACTTGACTAACCCAACCTTATCACTACAACTAACTTAAAATTATAATCGCAAATTGAGATTACTAATTGGAATGATAATTGATACATAGGTAAAAGTCGTCTAAAAATATTAAAGCTTACAGGAAAAACTATATCCCAAATGGAAATAACTTAAAAAGAAACTAAAACTTAAAAAGGCGTCGCAAAATTCTAAAGCACCTAAATCTTAGTCTAAAGAAAAAGCACTTAAAGAATTCTACGGCAAAGCCTAAAAATCTAGAAGTAAAAATAACTATGGCAAAAACTAAGTTTAAAACTAAATATGAGCTAAAAATACAAATATTACGCTAAAACGATTAAAAAGGGACAAAATATAAAAATATACAAAAAGTTGTAAAAAATACAATTTTTATAAAAATATTATTTTTATATTATTTATTTATTAAAACTATTAATTTTATAATTTAATTAAACTAATTTTACTAAATAAAACAAATTAAATAAAAAGAAACTTTAAAATAAAACTAATTATAATAATAATAATTATTTAGGGTTAATAATAATAATAATTAATAATTACCCGTAATTAATGCTGAATTAGGGTTCTGTCGGTGTCAGAGTAGCTCCGCGAGTTGCGGTGCGCGAAGCAGAAAACCCCGCGACTCGCGGAGGGAGCAAATTACAGAAAAAAAATAAAGCTGAACGAACAGCTCAAACCACACACCACAAAAACACATACAGCTAAAATACTGCGCGAAAAAACCCGAAAAACACCCCCAAAATCACAATTTTTAACCGTTAATCATCAAATCTTTTACTAAAATCATGTTGAGAAGGATGCTATCAAGGAATTACTCAAGAAAAACGGTAAATTTCTACACCTAAACACCATTTAATCCGAAAATTAGTGTTCTTGAGCAATTTTTTCCCCAATTTGATTTTGATGCGTTTTAGTGTAATTATGCTTAAATTGTTTATGTATTATGCTTGTATAACCTAGATTGATGCTATTTAACATGATTAGAAGCCTTAAACTTCAAATTTTGAGTAATCTAGGGTTTGTGTTCTTGAGCAAAATTGGGGCTTTTTGATATAAACAGGTTATGGCCGATTTTTGTCATGAATTGTTGCTAAATTAAGTAGTGTAACATGTTTAGATAGTTAAATGATCCAAACTTTGAGCCTAAACATGATTTTGAGAATTAAAGTGGACTTTTTCAAGTCTAAAATTCATGAACTTGATTTTTGAAAGATAATGCCATTTGAAACTTGTTTAATTGCTAGTAATGATTATTTTGACATGTTATTTGAGTTAAATGCTTATGAACTTGGCGAACATTTTCGTATATGCTTATTTGAAAAAGTGTAGATTTGATGAAAATATGAAAATGAGCTTAAGTTTGATATAAATTGATCATGTCATTGTAATTATTTTGATTGATGATTTTGCTGACACTAATGCATATTTGGATGCACAAAAATTGTGTTTGATGTGTTTTGCAGACTGAAAGGGGTGAATCTTCATCCCAAGCTCGCAATGCTCCTGCTGAGAATGCGGAACAACAGGAGGTGGATAACTACTACAAACAAGATATACCTCATCCAGTCATGACATTTTCTGATATGCAATTGGAAGATTTGCACCCGAACCTGAGATTTGACAGACTTTGGATAGATTATCCAAAATACCAAAGGGGTTTGCATACTCTTCATTCTAAAGTTGTTGAGGTACCGAGGGTCATAGAATGGGGACCATTAGAAGCTGTAGAATTGGCCGGACCAATTAGGGAATTACTTGCACAGAGGTATGGTAATTCTACTTTTAACGACTGGGTACGTTTATTCACCATGCGTAGACCTGTATATAAAGTATGGTGTGAAGAATTGTTGTGTAGTATAGAATTAAATGATCGGGTAGCTAGTTTAACCGATCGATCTTTTATTAGATTTTTGTTAGGAGGTTCGATGCGCCACATGTCTTTACTAGACATGGCTCAGGCTTTACGTATATATACGCCTGAGGAGTTAGCATCTGCCGATTGTAGAGGGTTGATACTAAATGGTAGAAAGATAGATGAAAATTTTGATACACATGGTGTATGGAGTCAAATGACAAGCCATCACCGATTCAATGGGGGAAATTACTCTTATTTAGATATAGATAGAGCTGAATTAAGAGTAATTCATAGGTTTTTAGCTAATTCGATTACACAAAGAGGTAAGAACAAGGAAAAGGTAAATGAACAGGATTTGTTTTACCATATGTGTATTCGAGACCCACAAAGCGCTGTAAGTATACCTTATTGTGTGGGTTATTATTTATCAGCTATGGTTAGGGGGATGAGACCGCATAGCATAATAGGAGGTGGTATTTTTATTACTTTGATTGCTGAATATCTCGGTGTGGATATAAGTCGGGGGGATTATTAGTCGAAGAACCAGAACCCCGCGATACTATAGGTTTAAATGTATACCATGGTGGGAAAGTTTTGAAGAGGCGAAATAACGCCGCAGTACAATACCATGGTAGACATCCACAGGTTGAGAGAAACCAACAGCAAGGTAATGTAGGAGGGGGAAATGAAATGCAAGAAATGCAAAGGTTTATAGCTGCACAGGAGTACGAAAATGCTAGACATAGAGCATTTGAAGATTGGCAAGTTCATCAAAACCAAATCATAGCTTATTGCCAACATATAGGTAGAAACTATATTCCTACTCCAAAGCCAATATTCCCTCCCTGGTCTATAGAGATGCAACCACCGTATCCTACGTATAACCCAGCCGAAGCATTCTATAGCACCTATGGTTATGCATGGAACCCCTATTGGTATCAGTATCATCCCTAGTCTACTTAGTTTTATTTATTTTGTAATTTGTAATATTGATACGTTTAATACTTATGTTAATATTGTAATAGTATTTATAATTTTCTAACTTTTATTCTGAGATTTTAATAATTTTTGAATGTGGGGTAATATACCAAACTTCAAAAATATGTATATATGTTTGCAGTTTATCTTATGTACACAACAGGGTAAAACAACGCATTTTCAAAGACTGGCATTAAGTTCAGCAAAAGCAACTAATTTTGACGACAAGATGCAAAATATATGTGAAATAACAACAAGACGGAATGAACAAATGATGTGCACCATTTATCATTCAGCAAACAAACGCCAATATATTTGGAAACTTTGGTAAAATTTAATCATTTTCACACAAATCACCCTCAATAATTTAAATTGTTACTGATTTCTTGCAAATGAGGGCATTGCAAGATCTTAAGTGTGGGAAGGGGTTAAATTCTTTCGGATTTTAAAATTTTTATCTTAAACACTGGGTTACCATTAAAAATACTAGTAAAGCAGTAGTTGTATTAGAATCTAGTGCTCTCTGATAATAAAGAATAGCCCTAGTCTTATATACTGACTACCCAATTCTAGTAAAATTTTTCAAAATTTTCAATTAAATGAACTCAAAATCATGTTTATACATATTTATGAACGATAAAACTAGGTTTTAACACCGAAATTATTGTTACCTCGGAAAGGACATAAATTGAGAAACAAACCAAAATGTTAAAATTCATTTAAAATGGAATAGAGGACAATAAAAAAGAAAATAAAAGCCAAGTGTGGGAAAATTCTCCAAGTTATTCAAAACATATATCACATATTTTTGTACAAATAACTGAAAATACTTTTGCTTTGAACTAAACTAAAAAGTTTTACCTGATTTACTGTAAGAAAGATGGATCTACACGATGAATCAATTCCATCATTATAAGAAAGTAAAGTCTTCCGAAAAAGACACGCGCTTCTTGATTTAGGTCAAGAAGTTGTCGTCCAGACCAGCTGTAGGTTGACGAAAAATCTAGAAAAGTCATCACTAAAATCAGCAGGAAATCCACGGACCTCAGCATTAAACAGGGTCGCCAAGTGGTCAGATTTATCCTAACCATGAGAAGGATTTATCTCGTACAATGGGGGGCACCATGCAAATTAGCTTGATAAGACTAATGAATCAGATCCCCAGAAAGGATAATCTCCTTAAAGATTAAAAATCAGCTTTTAAGACTGATATTACTCAATCCTTGAGATTGACCTTAAAGATTGAGAATTACAAACTCATGGAATTCAATGATATCTAAACTCGAGCTTGAACGAGAAAATATTTTGATCAAAATTACAAACCGATTTGTTTTCTGAAAACCCTATTTTCAATGCGTTCATTACCATTGAACGTAAAATCCTAGGAATTCACCTGGAATTCATTAGGTCACCTGAACTAAATCGGGTGTCAACCGTAAGAACGGTGGTTGCATAGTGGTCAAAGACAGGACCTTGTGCCAGACCGAAAAATCATAAGGGTGAGCTTTACTATTGCTCCTACCAAGGATAGTAATTGCGTCCGACACATTATAGACCATAATTAAAAGCATGTCAAGGGACATTGCCTTAACAGTTGCTTGTTCAACGCTTTCCTTTACAACCGGACGGTAGTTTACCGAAAGGTAATATACGGGACAAGTAAACTGGACGTGTTGCTTTCCAAATACAAGGTTAGCAAATGGGTGACACAAAACCGCAAGTTTTGAGCTAAAATTTTCAAATCTGAAACCCACCAAACCCACAAAAATAATTTGCAAACACCGGTAAAGGGTTATTCCGGAAAACTTATCTAGGGTAAAAGCTAGATTTAATTTTCAAAAAGATCAAATGTTTTCATAAAGATCCAATTTTCTTAATGGATCTAAATTTTTATAGTCATGTGGAACTGTAAACCATATCGTTACTACCATTGTTTATACCGCCGTATAGAAATCACTGATGTACAAAGTGTGAAGAATAAAGAAGTGATTCTAGTATTTCAAGACGATATTGCTTGAGGACAAGCAACGCTCAAGTGTGGGAATATTTGATAATGCTAAAAACGAACATATATTTCATAGCATTATTCCTCAAGAAAGACAAGCTTTTAGTTGCAATTGTTCTATTTACAAGTGATATTCGTTTAAATAATAAAAGGTGAAGACAAAAGACAGATTCGACGAATTGAAGACGCAAACGACCAAAAAGCTCAAAAGTACAAAAGACAATCAAAGAGGTTCCAATTATTGATAAGAAACGCCTCGAAATTACAAGAGTACAAGATTCAAAATGCAAAGTACAAGATATTAAATTGTACGCAAGGACGTTCGAAAATCCGGAACCGGGACCAGAGTCAACTCTCAACGCTCGACGTAACGGACTAAAAATTACAAGTCAACTATGCACATGAATATAATATAATATATAAATAATTCTTAAAAATTATATATATATTATATTAATATTTAAAACCGTCGACAGACTAAGATCCAATTTGGAGTGAGCTGTATTTTCAAACTTCGCGACTCGCGGAGTTTGAAGGTAAAAAATGCCGCGAGTCACGGAGTATCCCTGAACTCAATTCCCTATAAAGCCAACTGAATTCTGATCATTTTTCATACTCATATATCCATCTCTCTCTCAATATATACGTAAATATATATATATAATTTATATTTTAATTTTAATTTTAATTTTAAATCCTAATAATAAGGGTATGTTAGCAAATGTTGTAAGGGTGTAAGTCAAAATTCTGTCCGTGTAACGCTACACTATTTTTAATCATTGTAAGTTATGTTCAACCTTTTTAATTTAATGTCTCGTAGCTAAGTTATTATTATGCTTATTTAATCCGAAGTAATCATGATGTTGGGCTAATTACTAAAATTGGGTAATTGGGTTTTGTACCATAATTGGGGTTTGGACAAAAGAACGACACTTGTGGAAATTAGACTATGGGCTATTAATGGGCTTTATATTTGTTTAACTAAAGGATAGTTTGTTAATGTCAATATAAAGATTTACAATTGGGCGTCCCTATAAATAACCATTTACACTCGATCGGACACGATGGGCAGGGTATTTATATGTACGAATAATCGTTCATTTAACCGGACACGGGAATGGATTAATAGCCACTAGAATAATTAAAACAGGGGTGAAATTATGTACAAGGACACTTGGTATAATTGATAACAAAATATTAAAACCTTGGGTTACACTCAGTCGACATCCTGGTGTAATTATTAAACAAAGTATTAAAATCTTGTTACAGTTTAAGTCCCCAATTAGTTGGAATATTTAACTTCGGGTATAAGAATAATTTGACGAGGACACTCGCACTTTATATTTATGACTGATGGACTGTTATGGACAAAAACCAGATGGATATATTAAATAATCCAGGACAAAGGACAATTAACCCATGGGCATAAAACTAAAATCAACACGTCAAACATCATGATTACGGAAGTTTAAATAAGCATAATTCTTTTATTTCATATTTAATTTCCTTTATTTTATAGTTAATTGCACTTCTAATTATCGCATTTTTATTGTTATTGTATTTAATTGCACTTTTAATTATCGTACTTTTTAATTATCTCAAGTTTATTTTATCGCACTTTTATTATTCGCAATTTCATTATCGTTATTTACTTTACGCTTTAATTTAAGTCTTGTATTTATTTTAAATATTTTACATTTGGTTTTAACTGCGACTAAAGTTTTAAAATCGACAAACCGGTCATTAAACGGTAAAAATCCCCCTTTATAATAATAATATTACTTGTATATATATTTGTATTTTTATAAAAGTAAACTAATATAGCGTTAAGCTTTGTTTAAAGATTTTCCCTGTGGAACGAACCGGACTTACTAAAAACTACACTACTGTACGATTAGGTACACTGCCTATAAGTGTTGTAGCAAGGTTTAAGTATATCCATTCTATAAATAAATAAATATCTTGTGTAAAATTGTATCGTATTTAATAGTATTTTCTTGTAAAATTTAATAGTATTTTATATACACCTCGCGAAACATCACAAGTCAAACTTAGGTCATCAAAGACCTGTTTTACCCATTCGAGGTTTCCATACCCATTCGGGTCACCTCATACCCAAATAACACCCATTTACATATCATTAAAGTGTGCTAGTAGTTAATTAACTAAATTAAGACCCAAGAGCTCAATTATCACATTCAAACCCTAGGTTAGTCATCTATGAGCCTTCATGACCCATATTCACCCAAAACCCCCAAAACACTCACAAATGGGTTTTAAAGTTCATCACTTACACAAACCCTAACTCTTAAACAATTAAAACAAGGAAATTAGATTTAGGGCTTACCACAACTATCCAAACGTAGCTAGTGAGGAGATGAACAACTTTAATACCCGAGCTCTAACCCGAAAAGAGCTTCTTCTTCCTTAAATGGAGTTTTCTCACTCTTGAAACACACTCTCTCTCTCTCTAGAATTGAATGGAGGAGGTTTGGTGGTTGAAAGATGGAGTAAATGATACTCCTAAAACTGATCTTGAGCCTTTAAGTCATCCACAAAGTGAAATTACAAAATTGCCCAACTAACTATCTAAAAAAACGAAGTTGAGTCTGCCAGCTATTCTGGACGGCGTCCAGGAAGTTGGATGGCATCCAGTCCATTGATCTGGGATGGTGTCCCGCCCTTTGGACGGCGTCCCACCTGTCTGAGAAAACCGGATCTTACAGATTTATTCAATATCTAAAAAAAACACACACCTACATACAATTAGATTAGAGACACCAAACCATGTTGAACCTGGGAGAAAAAAGTTGAGGTAAGTAGCCCTAATCCTTATTTCACATTACAAACCCTAAAAATAAACAAACATAACTTGATGAGTTGACTTATTTACCTGAACATCCAACTCATTATTCTTTGGAACATTACATAGCTCACCGCTGCCGTTAACACCAACTTTCGGCAGCTGTAACCGCCAAAGTCCGACAGCTAACTTCCTCGCCGAGACAGCTACCGCATCTCTCCCATTTCTCAAATTCCGACAATTTTTCGGGCCAGAATCTGAATGATTTTAACTTTCAACATTCACATCTGTATCCTCTTCATCTTTCTTTTTACCCTCTACAAACTTCCACCAGAGCAACGGCGTTCCCGGCCGAGAACCCCTTTTTCGGCAGGAAGAGGTCCATCTCTTTTCAACTGGACCCCACCGACAGCATTCCGGATATTCCGAGTTGATTGTTTTTCTGAAATGGGTTTGTGTAAGAGATTCGAATGCGGTGTAAAGTTTGAAACTTTAGAAGAAATGATAGCTGTTAGATCTGTTTTCCCGATGATCTTCATCTTTTCCGGCGAGATTGAGCCGTTAGAATATCCTTATAAACTCCATTATTTCTGTTTATGAAATTGGTTACTGTACTATACTTATGTATACGTTAAATTGTCAGAGACTCGGCATTTTGTTTAAATGTTACATGCCATTGTGCTATGAAAAATAGAAAAAATTAGACGGATAGTCCTTGTAGTTTGATAAATATTGTATGGATAGATCGAATTTGATTTTTTCAATTGGATAGTTTGGAATTTTGCACCTTTTGTGCAAATAGTCCAATTTTGTCAAGTCCTTTATTTTTTTCGTTAGAGTTTTTTGCTCCGTTGGTCCATCTATTATACCCAATTTCGCTAACAGCGTCCCTTGCTTTCTAATTTGGATTTCAGAATCCTTTGTTTTTCCTAATTTGGCAATCCACATCCCTCCGTCAACTTTCTGTTAAAAAGTCAATTAACCCTTGTCATGTATCTTGCATGTGAGGGTAAATTCGTCTTTTTACTATTTTTTGAAAAAATATTAAAAAGACGAATTTACCCTCACATGCAAGGCACATGACAAGGATTAACATACTATTTTAACAGAAAGTTGACGGAGGGATGCGAATTGCCAAATTAGGAAAAACAAAGGATTCAGAAATCCAAATTAGAAAGCAAGGGACGCTGTTAGCAAAATTGAGTATAACAGAGGGACCAACGAAGCAACAAAGTCTTTTCGGTAAGTCTAAACATGTGCCAGATATGTGAGGTTATTTTTGTCATTTTACTATTGTTCTTCCCTTTTAAACTTTCCCTTCTCCTTCATTCATCCCAAAATTATAAACCAGAATATCACCACAAACATTTATTTCACCAATCAAATCAAATCAAATCAAATCAAATCAAATTTCAAATTAAAATAAGAACTTTATCTTTAATTCAAACCAATAATAAGCCCTTAACCTAAAACTTAGAAGCTAAATATCCTTCACTAATTCAAAGCAAATAAACAAAAATATAAATATCTATACAAAGAGGAAATATTTAGAGCAATTTTGTTCTGGTTTAATTGCTATATCTCTGCCCCTTCTTTTCTTTTTTTCAACAGGGTCTTGCATCAACAATGGGTATCGTCATTTTCACGTGATATATACTATATACTATTATAAAGAGTAGAATTTATTCAAGAATCTTCGCAATCAATCAAACCTAAACTCAAGTTCAAATTTGGAGCAGAAACAAAAGAATAAGAAGCTAATAAAGATCTAGAACAAGTTCGACAGAATCAAACGACGGTGGTTACTAAAGAAGATGTCGGCGACTGGAATGACAAAGATGGCTACATCGCCACCTGATCCGTAGCTAAAATCCTTGTAATACACTTGAATATGGTGGTGAATTGGGTTTAGAAAAAGGATGGTGTTTTCAATCATGGTTTTTGAAAAAATCGGGCGACAAGGTTCGTGTTCTAGGCCCTTGATTGAATCCATTTGCATATCGTCAAAATCAAGGTTTTAACAAGAACAAAAAAAATCAAAAATTTAAACCCTAATTTAACAGCTGGTCGGAGTTGCTAGCGGCCGAAGTTGCAGATGGCGGTGGTGCGGTGGCGTAATCAACTGCGGGTTTAGTAATTTTAAGGTTTTGGTTGAGTAAATCCAAGTATTCGGGTGGAAATGATGTGTCTGCTTATGAGTTCTTATAGAAACACTAGTACTCAGATGTTGAATTCTGTTCCAGACTTTAGGTTTCTTAGGTATTAGCAACTTCTACATATAGATTCTTCCTCAAGTTAAATTATGGTTTTCTTAGCTTATAAATCGTTTAAACGGGATTCAATGTTTTGGACCTTTAGATTTAAGTGTTGTGTGTTGAGAAAGATGAATACGTGTGATGAACAGATGCAAAAAGTGTGTTGTTTTAAAAAGATCAAAATGTGCGCTGATCTGAAATATTTAAGTGTTTTATTTTTTTTTTTTTATTTTTTTTTATTTTAGGTTTTATGTTTGGAGATATATTACATCCGAAAAAAGAGAAGAAGAGGAAAAAATGACAATTTTGCCCTCACATGTCTGGCACAAGCCTGAAGTTAACAGAGAATATTAACGGATGTGACCAAATTAGACTATCCGCGCAAAACGTGCAAACTTCTGGACTATTCAGTTGACAAGTTAAGTTATTAGGACTATCCTTGCAATATTTAGCAATCCACAAGCACTATCCGTGTAATTTTGAAAAAAAAACAATATTGTTTATGTTTGAACATTTTCGATCTTTGTTATCGTAAAATTTCTTAAATATTGATTTTCAAAGTGTTAATTTACAGTATTCCATTATGATTATGATTTGTTATATATCTGGAAAACGCTAAAATGTGCATCCATTTAATAATGTAATACTAGTAAGTTTGATAATGTAGTTAGTTAACCATTCAACTTCTTGCCAAAGTGTGCTTTCATTTGATGTTTTCAAACCTCGATTATACCCATTAAATGCTTCTGTAATATCAAAAATATTGAGCCTGTTTAGTGACCACCATTTATGAACATGTTCCCAAACTCCCGTTGTTGTTTTGCAATTTATCCATGCACGATTAATCGTTTCAACATCATTGTCATCTGTGAGGAATCTCATCGAATGAAGATCTAATTTTATGAAACAACCCAACTCGTATTCCATACGATAATTTTTTTTTTATAATACACATTTATGGTAAACCATTCCACAAGTTCCATTTAAACGTACATCAATTTAAATGTTTACAAAAGGCACGAAATCCATTAATTAAGTTTAATACAAGTTTGACCCACTACAAATGATAGTTTATAATCCAAACGACACTCGAGCATGGTTTGGGGCTAAACTACCCAAAACGTTAGGCCAACTTCGAAGAGCTAACACCAAAAGCACCCCCCGACAACATAAGCGGGAGACCACTAGTCCAAACATATGCCCTTACCCTTGTCCAAGCCGGAACCTATAAAATGGTAAACAACGAGAGGGTAAGCAAGGCTTAGTGAGTGCAACAATTATACATACATATATATAACCTACTTACTTGCAAACACTTAACAAATCTGCATACATACTAGTTACATAATTAGCATACCTTTCACATGTATAACGCTAAGTATTACGATAACAAGGCTAGTATAACAATAGCTTATAACACAACAATACAATATGCTAAAACACAAGTATAACGATGATGTTCACAACATCCGTAGTACTCAAGATCTCAAGGCTAGCCCAACGAATGGTATCGTCAACATCGAACTTAAATCCCATTCGCCTATATTAATGTGGAATCATCAACACCGAACTTTAAACCCACATATGAGGTATCGTCAACAACGAACTTTAAACCCTCATCAACGTCACTACAAAAATCGTATGGCATCGTCAACATCGAACTTTAATTCCATACGTATGAGGTATCGTCAACAACGGACTTTAAACCCTCATCCACAATATAATGTACTCTAGGGTATGGTATCGTCAACATCGAACTTTAACCCATACCCCACAAGCAAATAAATCATATACATGCATATATAATTATTCCACTCACCTTAACACTTCGGTGGTGATTTAAATGCTTCCGTACACCTCGAGCAAAGTACCTAATACATAGGTACACATTTAATACACAACTAATGGCATTTACCACATTACTTCCACTTGAGCATTTAATGTCCCAATTTGCATTAAATGACTCAACTACTCACAACCGCCCATAAATGGCCAAGACTCGACTTTAATCACTAAGACTGGTGAATTAAAGTCTATTAACTTCAATTAACATAAAACTTAGGGTAATCCATACCCGTTTCATCTAATTAGGTCAACTAGTACATTTTGACCCATTTTATATCACTTAAACTCACAATCAAGTCAAACTTACCCATTAACACTTCTTTCATAAATCTTAAAGTGTATTAGTGACTAACAACACCAATTGACACTTACAACCTCAAATCACAAGGTCAAAACCCTAGATTGTGGCTATTAGGGTTTCATTACAACAACATAACCCAAACTCACCCATTTTACCCTCAAATGGGTCATACAATTCTCTAGTAACCAAAACCCTAGCCATGAACCAATTAAAACTTAGATCATAAGGTTAGAACTTACCGAGACTATCAACACGTAGCTAGAGACACAAGGAACAACTTTAATTCTTGCTCCAAAGATCAACCCTCAATCCTTCACTCTCAAATCTCACTTTTAATTCAAATGGGTTTCAAGTTTTGGGAGAGAAAATGAAAGAAAATAGAAAAAGGAAATGAATTAAATGGATATGTGGTGGAGAGTTAATGCCCCCATCAGATTCATATGTCAATTTACCATTTTGCCCCTTAAAATCCCTTAAAATGAGCTAAGTCCGACACCAGTTCAGCAGAACTATCGCGGTGCGGCCTTAATCATCGCGGCGTGACACATAAAGGGAAAATAGGCCCTTCTTAACCCAATCTCTGATCCAGGTTTGCTTTGTTTGTTGCGGCGCGGTCCTGCCTGTCGCGGCGCGGCGTTTGCCTGAGCCTGGTCACTTCGACCATTTAACACAAAATGATGGTTCAAACAACTAGCACACCTCATTCACTCTTCCTATGCACGCCTAAGCTTCAACCTTAAGTCCTGCACGACTCAACTCCATCGCGACACGTACATATACACGTCCACACATGTATTCTCAATATATATATATATATATATATATATATATATATATATATATATATATATATATATATATATATATATACACTCACATACATGCACCCACTCATAAACTAACACTTTGGCTCATTTAATCACATAAACGAATAAGATATAATCGTGCTAATAATTAAGTTTGTACCTTTAAATATGTACGGGAAAAACGGGGTGTTACAACTCTCCCCCACTTGAATCGGAGCGCGTCCTCGCGATCCAAGCCGCATGACAAGAGGGAAGATAAACCAACACAAACTCTTCGGGCTCCCAAGTAAACTCGGAACCCTTACTACGATGCCATTAAACTTTAAAAGTCCTAACCTCTTTATGTCTCAACCTTTTGACCTTCTCATCAAGTATGGCAATCGGTTCCTCGATATACTCTAACTTATTATTTAGCTCAATCTCGTCTAATGGCACCCAAGATGAATCATCCGCAAGATACTTATGGAGATGAGAAACATGAAATGTACTATGGATCCCTGCAAGCTCTTCAGGTAATTCCAAACGATACGCGACTTCACCAACACGAGCTAAAACCTTAAACGGCCCAATAAACCGAGGAGCTAACTTTCCTCGTTTCCGGAATCGAATAATACCTTTCCATAGCGAAACCTTAAGCATCACCATGTCACCTTCTTGAAATTCGATCGTTCGTCTACGTTTGTCGGCATACGACTTTTGCCTATCTTGAGCCTTTTTCAAATGCTCTCGATTCACATCAATCTTGCTATTCATCTCTAAAACCAAATCGATACTCCCGATTTCCTTTTGTCCCACTTCATCCCAACAAATCGGGGTTCGACACCTACGCCCATAAAGCATCTCAAAAGGTGGCATCCCAATACTAGTATGATAACTATTATTGTACTAGAATTCCACCAAAGGCAAATGCTCATCCCAACTACCACCGAAATCAATAATGCACGCTCGTAACATATCTTCCAAAGTTTGATTCATACGTTCAGTTTGACCGTCCGTTTTAGGATGATACGCCGTGCTCAATTTCAATTGCGTACCCATATCTTCATGAAACTTTTCCCAAAACCGAGATGTAAAACGAGTATCTCGATCCGAAATAATAGATATAGGAACTCCAAGTCGAGAGATTACTTCCTTGATAAACAACTTACCCAAGGTCTCTGACGATATCGCTTCCTTAATGGGAAGAAACAAAGCACTCTTCGTCAGTCGATCAACTATAACCCAAATCGAATTAAATTGGGTTCTCGCCGTTTTAGGTAACTTTGTGATGAAATCCATGGTAATGTGCTCCCATTTCCATTTCGGGATTTCTAACGGTTGTAACTTACCATACGGCTTTTGGTGCTCGGCCTTAACTTGCAAACACGTGACGCATTGCTCAACATACTTCACAACATCACGTTTCATGCCCGGCCACCAATAACTTTCCTTAAATCAAGATACATTTTCGTCGCGCCCGGATGAATGGAATATTTTGACTTATGTGCTTCATCGAGTAGCACTTGTCGATAATCACCCATCTTAGGCACCCACACTCTTCCTTGAAAAGACAACAAACCACGCGAGCCCATAGTAATGAACTCCGATTGTCCCAAAATTCGCTCCGCATGCTTGTTGTGAACGTAAGCCTCTATTTGAATCACACCGAGTTTTTCAAGAAAATTGTTAGTAATAATCATACGTAACAATCCAAATCGTAACGCCGGGTGATGACTCTTTCGACTTAACGCATCCGCGACCACATTCGCCTTGCCCGGATGATAAAGTATTTCACAATCATAATCTTTCACCACATCCATCCACCTACGTTGACGATAATTCAAATCTCGTTGATTAAAGAGATGTTTCAAACTCTTATGATCCAAATAAATCGTACTCTTGACACCATACAAGTAGTGGCGCCAAATTTTCAACGCATGCACAACCGCCGCCAACTCAAGATCATGAGTCGGATATCTCGTCTCGTGTTCCTTTAATTGTCGAGAGGCATAAGCGATGACTTTACCTCTTTGCATTAGAACACACCCGAGTCCATTTAACGAAGCATCACAATAAACCGTCATGTCTTCCACTCCTTCCGGTAACACTAACACCGGAGCTTGACACAACTTCTCTTTTAGCAATTGAAAAGCAATTTCTTGCTCATCCTCCCAATTAAATCTCACGTTCTTCCTCGTCAACTTTGTCAATGAAGAAGCGATCTTAGAAAAGTCTTGGATAAACCGACGATAATAACCGGCCAATCCGAGAAAACTTCGGACCTCCATAGGCGTAGTCGGTTGTCTCCAACTCTTCACCGTCTCTATCTTCCCCGGATCTACTTGAATGCTGTCTTTGTTCACAATGTGACCAAGGAATTGAACCTCCCTTAGCCAAAATTCACATTTGGAGAACTTAGCATACAACTTCTCCTTTCGTAACGTCTTTAATACTTCACGAAAATGACGTTCATGCTCGATCATACTTTTCGAGTAGACTAGTATGTCGTCAATGAACACAATCACCGACTTGTCCAACATGGGTTGGCACACTCGGTTCATAAGATCCATGAATGCCGCCGGTGCATTCGTAAGACCAAAAGGCATAACTACAAACTCAAAATGCTCATAACGCGTTCAAAAAGCCGTTTTCTCGATATCTTCCTCACGGACCCGCATTTGGTGATAGCCGGACCGTAGGTCGATCTTAGAGAAATACGTCGCACCCTGAAGTTGGTCAAACAAATCGTCAATTCGAGGCAATGGATAACGATTCTTGATCGTTACTTTATTCAACTCCCGGTAATCGATGCACATCCGCATACTACCATCCTTCTTTTTCACGAATAAAACTGGAGCACCCCATGGCGAAGCACTCGTCGAATAAAACCCTTTTCAAGCAACTCTTGGGTTTAGTTTAACAATTTTTGCATTTCTGTCGGTGCTAAACGATAAGGAGTTTTAGCAATGGGAGTAGCTCCCGGAACCAACTCAATGCGAAATTCAACTTGTCTTTCCACCGGGACAGCTGGTAACTCGTCCGGAAAAACGTCTTCGAATTCACTAACTACCGGAATTTCACGAATAGGTGGTGGCTCATCACGAGTATCAACAACATGGGTAAGAAAAGCCAAGCCACCACTAACAAGAAAACGACGTGCCCGCGCAAAAGAACATATCGGCACAAGTCTTCTTCGTCTATCGCCATGAATAATCAACTCTCCCCCACTTGGGGTCTTCACACGTATAAACTTTTCATGGCATGCAATATCGGCTCTATTTCAATCGAGCCAATCCATGCCAACAATGATATCGAAATCGCCCAAAGTCATAGGGATGAGATCAATTTTAAAGTTTTCGGCACCGAAAACGACATCACAATTCTTACACGCATCAACCACTAGCACCGTCTTGCCGTCCGCTATTTTGACTTCTACCGGACGACTTAACTTAGCTAACGGTCTATCAAGTTTAGGCACAAATTTTGGAGACACAAATGACAAATTTGCACCGTTATCAAAAAGAATCCTTGCCAGATTAGAATTAACCAAGAAGGTACCTGAGACAACTTTGTTGGATTGCTTGGCTTCGTCGTTAGTCATCAAATAGTTTCGACCTCGATCCGTACCCGCCGCCTTTTCTAGACTTATAACATTATCGTTGTTCAAATCGGGACACTCTAACTTTCGGTGTCCTTCTTTGTTGCAATTAAAACAAGTGAGCTTGTTTGTTGAATTTGGCTTCGGACAATCTCGAGCCATATGTCCACGTACCCTACAATTGTAGAAAGTAGGGACAAAGTTCCCAAGACCACCGGTAGCGCCCTTCTTCACACTATTGACACTTTCGGAACCCTTTTTGTTCTTGTTCTTTTTATTTGAAAAATTCGAATAACTCGAACCTTCAAACTTTCTTTTTGAAAAAGTGAAATCGCTTTTTCTTGGAACCTCCGGCTCAAAACCCCGAGCCAACTCGAATAGCTCTTCAAAAGTCTTAGCCATTCCCCGACTAATCTTACCCTTGAACTCGTCGTTCACGGTACGGTAGAAATCTTTCATTAGCTTGTGATCGTCACCAACATATTCCGGGCAAAAGCGAGTCTTTGCCAAAAAGATAGACTTGAGAGTAACCAAGTCCATCGAACCTTGTTGCAAATGATGCAACTCGTTCCAGATTCTATCAAGGTCGAAAGAAGTTCGGTATTCTTGGAAGAATTCCTTCTTAAACTCCTCCCATGTCAAGCTCATGCATTGCTCTTCGCCATATAAATTGATTTTATCGTCCCACCACAACTTGCCTTCTTCACGTAACATGCTAGACCCATACCTCGTCTTCTTCTCAGGAGGACACTCCGCGGTACGGAACGCCCCCTCGATATTGAAAATCCAACAAGTGCTTTTCAATGGATCCCTCACCCCATTAAACATCGGAGGTTGAGTATCCTTGAAATTTTTGTAGTGGAAGTCCCGTCTTCCTTCACCTCCTTCACCACGAGGATAAATGTTTCTAGCTTCAAGAGCCTCTTCGATAGTGGCCTTCATTCGTTCATTTATCAAATCGGTCACTTGTCCATCGACCGAATCTTGGAAGACCTTTCGGACGTCCGTAAGGAAATCCGATTTTAACTTTTTAAAGACGGCCTCAACCTTGGCCTAAAATTCGGGGTCCTCGCTTGTACCACTGATATCATTATCGTGTCCGTTTCTCGTCTTCATTCTATAAAACGGAAAGGGTTAAACCATGAACGAAAAGCATAACACGTAAGTATATACATGCGTACCACACTACCTCATCATGCTCAACAATCGTCGTACATTACTCGTTTGACACGATTTGCACCAGTAACAACGGTAGCTAATCGTTGTTACGCGAGCACATCGCATTAACTCGCTAGTACAACGTCCGTCTTGCTTGATGATTGCTAAACACAACACAAAACAATTGGCACAAGGTTAGCTCACATAAACCAAAGCACTAACAAATCCCAATTAGACCCAAAGTCCTACAAGTCCCGCATAAAGCGCTCACACAATAAAGTCTAAGTCTAGGCACCTATCTCGAGTCGCCTAAATCCCTTAGACCATGCTCTGATACCACTTGAAACAACGCAACCCGTATTCCATACGATAAATTTTTTTTTATATAATACACATTTATGCGCCAATTAAATATGTAAACCATTCCACAAGTTCCATTTAAACGTACATCAATTTAAATGTTTACAAAAGGCACGAAAACCATTAATTAAGTTTAATACAAGTTTGACCCACTACAAATGATAGTTTATAATCCAAACGACACTCGAGCATGGTTTGGGGCTAAACTACCCAAAACGTTAGGCTAACTTTCGAAGAGCTAACACCAAAAGCACCCCCGACAACATAAGCGGGAGACCACTAGTCCAAACGTATGCCCTTACCCTTGTCCAAGCCGGAACCTATAAAATGGTAAACAACGAGAGGTTAAGCAAGGCTTAGTGAGTGCAACAATTATACATACATATATATAACCTACTTACTTGCAAACACTTACCAAATCCGCATACATACTAGTTACATAATTAGCATACCTTTCACATGTATAACGCTAAGTATCACGATAATAAGGCTAGTATAACAATAGCTTATAACACAACAATACAATATGCTAAAACATAAGTATAACGATGATGTTCACAACATCCGTAGTACTCAAGATCTCAAGGCTAGCCCAACGAATGGTATCGTCAACATTGAACTTAAATCCCATTCGCCTATATTAATGTGGTATCGTCAACACCGAACTTTAAACCCACATGTGAGGTATCATCAACAACGAACTTTAAACCCTCATCAACGTCACTACAAAAATCGTATGGCATCGTCAACATCGAACTTTAATTCCATACGTATGAGGTATCATCAACAACGAACTTTAAACCCTCATACACAACATAATATACTCTAGGGTATGGTATCATCAACATCGAACTTTAACCCATACCCCACAAGCAAATAAATCATATACATGCATATATAATTATTCCACTCACCTTAACACTTCGGTGGTGATTTAAATGCTTCCGTACACCTCGAGCAAATTACCTAATACATAGGTACACATTTAATACACAACTAATGGCATTTACCACATTACTTCCACTTGAGCATTTAATGTCCCAATTTGCATTAAATGACTCAACTACTCACAACCGCCCATAAATGGCCAAGACTCGACTTTAATCACTAAGACTAGTGAATTAAAGTCTATTAACTTCAATTAACATAAAACTTAGGGTAATCCATACCCGTTTCATCTAATTAGGTCAACTAGTAAATTTTGACCCATTTTATATCACTTAAACTCACAATCAAGTCAAACTTACCCATTAACACTTCTTTCATAAATCTTAAAGTGTATTAGTGACTAACAACACCAATTGACACTTACAACCTCAAATCACAAGGCCAAAACCCTAGATTGTGGCTATTAGGGTTTCATTACAACAACATACCCCAAACTCACCCATTTTACCCTCAAATGGGTCATATAATTCTCTAGTAACCAAAACCCTAGCCATGAACTAATTAAAACTTAGATCATAAGGTTAGAACTTACCGAGACTATCAACGCGTAGCTAGAGACACAAGGAACAACTTTAATTCTTGCTCTAAAGATCAACCCTCAATCCTTCACTCTCAAATCTCACTTTTAATTCAAATGGGTTTCAAGTTTTGGGAGAGAAAATGAAAGAAAATAGAAAAAGGAAATGAATTAAATGGATATGTGGTGGAGATTTAATGCCCCCATCAGATCCATATGTCAATTTACCATTTTGCCCCTTAAAATCCCTTAAAATGAGCTAAGTCCGACACCAGTTCAGCTGAACTGTCGCGGCGCGGCCTTAATCGTCGCGGCGCGACACATAAAGGGAAAATAGGCCCTTCTTAACCCAATCTCTGATCCAGGTTTTCGTTGTTTGTCGCATCGCGGTCCTTCCTGTCGTGGCACGGCGTTTGCCTGAGCCTGGTCACTTCGACCATTTAACACAAAATGATGGTTCAAACAACTAGCACACCTCATTCACTCTTCCTATGCACGCCTAAGCTTCAACCTTAAGTCCCGCACGACTCAACTCCATCGCGACACGTACATATACACGTCCACACATGTATTCTCAAATATATATATATATATATATATATATATATATATATATATATATATATATATATATATATATATATATACATATATATATACACTCACATACATGTACCCACTCATAAACTAACACTTTGGCTCATTTAATCACATAAACGAACAAGATATAATCGTGCTAATAATTAAGTTTGTACCTTTAAATATGTACGGGAAAAACGGGGTGTTACATTTTATACAAATTTGATATTTGATATTGATATTACGGAATTACGTACGGATTTTAAGATCTTTAAATTTTAATTATTTTGTTATCGCAAATATAAAATTAAATTATTATTTCAAAGAGTAAATTATACGATTAGCCACTGTGGTTTAGTCAGATTTTGTCGTCGCCTTCGGATATGTGTTACCAAAATTTTTATAAATCATCACCTTCAGTTTGATCATCATTGTTACATACATCCGGGTTGCTAACGTTGTTGGTTTCATCACTGATAACATGCGAGCTCCCTATTCTCTTAATCTTTAAATGGTACGGATTTAACCATTGTATTTGCTTTAAGCATATAACGGAAGCTTGTGAACTTCCAGAAACTATGAACTGAGAGTGCACTCATTTCATTTTATGTTGAAAGATGGATGGTGATTTTTATTTAGATTTGGTTATGGTTTTAATTTTAATTTAGTTAGGGTTTTAGTTTGAGTTGGCTAGGTCGCTAGGGTTTTGATATCCTTGTAATGATTTGATAAGTTCCATGTCATGGAAAATTTTGGAAGAAGAAATGTGTTGGTTGAATGTTGGTTAATGCACTAAATGATAAACTTAAGTATGATTAACCAACGAATATGTTTTGATGATGACACACACATATGCACAAGTAATGACTGACATCTTAACATAAAACACGCAAGGTCACTAATCCATACTTTATCTTGCAAACGACCAAGTCAAACATAGGTTAAAGAATGAAATTAAAAGTTTAGCTAAACACACGGTTGAGGTACGATCGACAGCATAGTCAATCGTGAAACCCCAAACTAGTTTGCAACGCAGTTTTGTGAAAACAAGTTGCACGGTCACCACCACGGTTAACCGCAGCGCGACCGTGGTTTTCTCTGTTACCATTTTTGATCAAATAAAGTTTGACTAGTTCCCGACATCTATAATTCATGAAACCTTTCTCAACATGCTTAGAATAGATGCCTTCTCCATACTCAATTGAGCTTTGGTTATAAAAACATTAATTGTGATTAATTACGCCTAATGACACTTTAATGACAAATTAACCAAGATTAGCATAACACATAAGTGTTAATCAACAACTTGTGATCTTAATTCTTTTCTAGATATTCTTAGTATGATCATCAAGTACCAACACACTTAAGCCAAGGTCACTAGAACAATAATTGTTATTAGAAATGACATAGTAATTAATTAAGGCTAAATGAGGAACAATGCTCTCAAGGTTAAACTAGAAATGACTTGTAATCCTAAAACACACTTAGATATATTTAGGATGGTCACCAAGTCCCAACTAGAGATTGCTCTTCCCTTGTGCATGTGTTGGACATTAATGTGTGCTTACACATTAATCAAGCAATATGTTATATTGCACTTAAACTTGTTAAAGCTTGAATTATAAGTTGTGCAAGTATCTATTTGATTGATTCTAGAATAACTATCTCTTGCTATGTGAGTATTACTTGATACTTGCCAATATGATTAATACTTATAAACTTGCCAACTTGATTAATATGTTTGCTATGTGCTCTGATATGGCCAAAACGGACGGTTTTTATTTGCGCGGTGTCGTTAGGCCGCGGCGTGCCAGGATCAGCCACTCATGGGAGAGGGTACTATTTTAAATTTATATTTAGCGGGGCCTAAATCTTACTACTCCTTATAAGTAAGGGAAGTATGACCTAGAGTTGTATTTTTGAGATATCAGTAACATCGAACCTATATTGTAACCTAAGATAGTTAGGGAGTAGTGAATATTTATTTTGGGATTTTCTAATTTATAAGATAGATAAAGTAAATGCGATAAAATTTGTAATTCATATAAGGTTAAAGTAAGTGCATACTATGACTTCATCAGTTATTCTGCCGAGATTATGGAATGCTGGCTCAAGAATAGGCAGAGGCCTTGTATTCATTACACTGGTCCTAAACGCCCCTGTCATAAGACATGTCACTGGGTACTGCGTTAGGCTTGAAGATTCTGAATAGACAGCAACGTCCCTTACCCCCGACGCCCGTGCAGTCTGACTACAGGCATACACGTTCAGCCGGCTCGTCCAATTGAGCGACTCGGTTGGGTGACGTATTAACAATCCAAAATGGTCTAAACTTTCTTAAGCATAATATAATACATGGTGTACCATATCCGAGAGACGTGATGTGCCTCAATGCTTTCGTTAATGATTGGTAGAAGATAGTTATGCCCTTAAAAGAGTTCAACCATAAAGAACACCATGGCCAAGTCAAGTATGACTTCCATGAACACGTTCAGTTATCCTAACGGTCCAATCCTTTATGTGTCTAAACAAACAGTTCCTTAATTAACTAAGAATCCCTCAAGCGGGGTGCAATGCTTGAGACCGCGTTATGGTGCAGTGTAATGGTCAACACTAACCGTGTTCCATGGCCTTACTTAGCAGAGGTACAGCTTACAACAACCGTTGTGCTTCAGCGTGCACGTACGAAGTTTATATGCTTGGTGACTACACTAGCATGGTCTAGGATCGACAATGTACTAGGGGTATAGTCAGATGTTTCACTACGAAAGAGTCCTCAGTCGGAATCCAAAGCTCGATAGACTTACTACAACCGGTGTGCCTCGGTCAATCTTACATTGTATCCGATAGACTTCTCTTACCAAGGGGTGACACAGATAGTGTACTCTGAATCAGGGTTCGCGACTTCCCAATAACAGAGCCTATAACTACGTTCTATTAGTTGGAAAAGCGATTGAGTTTAAAGCATAATCGGAAAGCACTTCGACAACATACACAGACCATAATATTATTTCGGCATTATAACTGCTTACATCATAGCATACACTAAAGATAACTACTCGCTAATCATGGCAATAATATCATAAAACATTATATAAGATAAAGGATAGAAGTACCAGTAAATTAAACGAGTTCCGAATACAAAAGTGACATCTTCAAGACTCCAGACCGCTCCTAATACAATCTTCAGCGTTCTTCTCCGGGTACTAGGTTTCCCGCACGGAGTCGAAGGCCTTGAGAGTATGACTAATATTGTACAAGAGAGAGAAAGAAGTGAATTGAAGTGTGTGTTGGAATGAATGACAAAGACCCTTTAAATAGATTTGGAATTTGCCAGCATACGCCTGGCAGGGCGTATGGCAGGGCGTATGGTAGCCCGTTTTTGGCAGGCCGTTTGTAAGGCAGGCCGTATGGTGGCTCATGTGGTAGCATGTATATGGCAGGCCGTATCCATACTGGCAGGCCGTATGGCTTGCTGGTCAGCCTTGATTCCCTGGATCGTAACTTGATTTCTTGTCTTTCACCGTTTTCGCTCTAGAATCTTCGTTTTAGCTCCGATTCTCTTGATTCTTTTTGCACCACCTTCGTAATTACTTTTTCTTCAATTCTAACCGACGAAGTGGGTATTTTGCCGACAAAGTTCGAATCTTTCTTGTTTTTGGGCCTTAATACCTGGGTGAAAACGTGACTTTTTAGCCGATATCAAATATCCCACACTTAGACTTTGCTTGTCCTCAAGCAAACTCTCATTTTAAAGAATCTTTTTGGCGTTTCTTTTCTAATAGCCTAAGCGGTTTGCTTTTATTATAAGAGCAAAAAGATAAGGTGAGTCATCTGTGTTAGGATTGAAATTATCTCTGCAAGCATGCGAGGAGGTTACATGACATAGGCTAGCTTTCACGGGTCACTCAAATCACTCAAGTGTTTAGGGTTCCCTATAGATCTAAGAAATGAATACACTCATAGCCAGTCATGCTGCACCCATCATCATAGGCTTGATAAAGACTCAAATCCTTACTGCTAATGCAAGAACGGTAGTAATCTCAGCTTTATGGGTTATTTGTCAATGATGGAGAGGGAATTTTGGAGTGGTAGTGAAGTTGTTTTTGAAGGGTGAGATAAAAGGGTAATGTAGTCTTTATACAGACTTTTATTCGGATAGATAGGAGTGCTGAAGTATTTTGAGAAGTACTTTTGAACTTTTTCTTCATTTGATAATCATTTTCGGTCGAGTTCTCTTCGGCATTTCTCTTATTTAGTTCTGCTCCTTCATCAATTTTTTTTTTTTTGGAGACTTCATCTCGAGAAACTTTTTACCGGTAAACTTTTTTAAGACCTTTGCCATGATACTTGAGAGGTTTATAACATCGAGTTTTCGGAAGGAATCTCATTTTCTGGATTTTCTGAGAAATAGTAAAGGTGATATGGATGTGGTGGTGGAGTAGAAGTAGTGGAGGTGTGGAAGGCTTATGTTTGACAAATGGGTAGCTATTTTGATTACAACCGAACCACGCTTTGCTGCTTGGAGATGTAGATCTAAAGCAAGTTCTGATTCTGAGCACAGACATCGGCACTCTCAACAGAAAATAGTGAAGCATTAAAGATGAATGCTGGTCTTATTTGGGGTGCCTAACCATAATCAATTTAGGTCGAAAATGCCTTAGTCATGCAATGCTCTATTAGAGATTTCAATCTAACAAGATTTCCATCTTACTTAAGCCTTACTTTTATTGACAAACGTTTTAGGTTTTTTTAAAAATACTTTTTCGAAGAGGGTTTCTTTTGTAAAAATTTTGAAATTTGGCTAAAGGACTTGGAATCTTTGCAATGGTTTATTATGATATAGCATAAAAATATACCAACATCCCACACTTAGATGAACATTGTCCTCAATGTTCCTAGAGTATCCCACACTTAGGAGTTTTAGTTGAAGATTTGGGATTGTTTGTCTAGTATTTTAATTGGGTGTTATCCCACACTTAGTGATAAGCTAGGATGCGGTATAGTTTGAATCTTGAGCTAGTAGTGAAAGAAAGAAATACCCCTAGCAGATGCGGCTGGTTTCCTTGCTTCTTTATCGGCTCATTTGTCATCCTTTATTCTTCTACTCTACTTTATTGCACGGGTTGCCTCCCGAGAAGCGCTTTTGTTTAAGGTCGTTGGCTCAACCGTAGTGATTCTTCAAAAAGCAAACATTCCTCATTGATGGTTGTGATCTTGGTCTTCTTGAGGGAATGTGAGTCTTGGTGGATAAGTTCTGAGAAAGTGTCGGACCAATAGTGGTAACAAGTCCGGTACTTCTCTTGAAGATCTTCTGAAAGATAAGTAGTGCGCAGTTTCTGCTCTTGATAAGTCTTGAAGTCCGATGAGAATATGATCCACAGCTCTGCTGGTTGACCCATGAATGTCAATCATGGTCGCAGTGCTGGTGTTGATGATTTTTCTGATGGGATGCTCATTTCGGAGGTCTTCAAACAATGTAAGAAACTGTATCTTTAGAATTTCGAAGTCTTCGGAACGGTGATCTCCACAGTAAGAGTCTGTAACTTTGCACAGATTAGTTAAGAGACGAAGCTGGAAAGAAGTGAACAGCAATCCTGATCCGAGTCTTAATTTCACCGTCTTTGAGTATATCTCTCGACATCTAGCTTTAAATATGAAACTATGATCTGTGGATTCGTGGAAGATACGTGATAGCTGCTTCGTAACATAGGTGGCAATGTTGACTCGATCTGGTTCAAGATGAGAGAACGGATTGTTCCGTCTTGCTTCCTCTATAACAGCGTCTTGTAACTCTTTGATAATCAGATCAGCGTGGTGATCAATTGTTACATAAATCACTAGTCTGTCTGGTGTGCTTTCGAAGTTATCTCTATCCAGAAGAGCAAAAAGACTGTGAATATCCTCGATCGTTTGCAAATCAGAGTGATAAGTCGGGTGGCCGGTGGAAAGATCCATATGCTTCCGGATGAGAGTCAGTAGTGCTCGTTCATTTCGTGAGAACGGAAGTGCAGATCCGGCTAAGGCATTATAAACCTTAGAGTAAATGATCTTCTGATCTCGAGAGAATCTTGTCCCGAGAATAGTGCGAACCACTGAATTATGCTCTCGTTGCCTTTCTTCGTGATAGATATGATCGTGAAGAGAGTTGATAAAGTCTTGAATGCATTCTTCTAGGATTTCAACATCATTGTATTTTCTTCAGAGATAGAGGTGGTGCTCTTCTCTGATAGCCATGATTCGTTCTGTTAAGAGTAGCGAAAAATCAATGGTTGACTTTCGGATGGCTTCGAGAATGTCTTCAAATTCATCGGTATCATTAATGAAGTTAATCATGTCTGCATGTGTGGATATAACCGGAATTTGATCTGAAGAAGAGTCCGGCTCCCCTTGATCTACTTCGGTTGGAGAGTGTGAGTTAGTCAGAATGTCTTCGTGATGCTCTTCCTCGCGATCATCGGTATTCGGTTCCTCTGAGGATGCGTATGATGAACGGGTTTCTTCAGTATTCTGATTCTCCACTTTGATACTTACAGGATCAATTTCTATATCCTTAACCTTAGCCTTGTCGTTCTTCTTTTTGAAGCGAATGATTAAACTGTGATCTGCCGTTTCAAGCCTCATTATTTCTTCATGACGCTCAATGCTTGGAACGGGTGTTGTCGCAGTTTCTTTTACGTCTTCCATTTCCTCTTCCTCTTTAGATTCCTCCTTTTCCTCTATTTCTTCGCTGGGATCCTCTTATTCCATTTCTGGGTCGTCTATAGACTGTGATTTGACACCCATCTCGATATCATCAGCTGGTGGTGAGGACTCATCATCGGAAGTGATCCGTCTGGTGGAAATAGCAAACATCTCTGCCTGTCCAGAAAGATCAGTTGGTCGGCCAATTTTGAAGGTAACGCTCTCCCCATGTGATCGTAAGATCATGGTTTGATTGTACACATCAATGACAGTCCTAGCCGTATTCATGAAAGGTCTTGCTAACACTATTGAGGTGTGTAGGTCTTCCTTAATATCCATTACTACGAAATTCGTAGGATACAAGAATTTGTCGACTTTCACCAAGACGTTCTCAACTATGCCCTTAGGATATCGAATTGTATGATCGGCAAGTTGGATTGTCCTTTTGGTTGGTGACAAGTCTCCTAACTCTAATCTCTTGTAGAGAGAGTAAGGGATTAGGTTGATACTTGCTCCTAAATCTGCTAGCGCATGAATGGTTCCAGATTGGTAGATTGAACACGGGAAAACAAATTAACCCGTATCTCCTAGCTTAGGTGGTAGAGAGTTTCTGAGTAATGCAGAGCATTCTTCACTCAGTGGAATTTTGTTAGAGTCTGGTATCCTCTCCTTTATAGATAGAAGCCTTCGGATGTATCTCTTCTGGTTGGGAACTTTGGACATAGTGTCCAAGAATCTTCCATCTAATTTGAAGGAATCAAGCTTGGATGGTTCTTCTTGTAGCCTTCCAGGATAAGGTACGCGAACTGGAGTTTCAGGGGTCAGCTTCTGAGTATATGTTGATTTGTTCTTGAGCCTAGTTGACCTTCTCTGTGGTTCTTCCTTTGGGATTACGGAATCCATTTGCTTTGCTTCTTCTATGTGGGGATTCTGGATAGTATTACTTGGCAATCTTCCCTGCGGTCGGGTTTCAAGGCGTTGTGATAACTGTCCGAGCTGCGTTTCCAAACTTTTAAGCAGAGCCAATTGATTTCTCATTAGTATCTCCATCTGATCTTGTCTGGTTGCAATTCTCTGATTTAACTGTTGTTGTCCTTGGATGAACTGAGTTAACTGATCATCAGCTTCGAGAGTGGGGTTAGCTGCTTTTGTAATCTGGGTGGTAGGGGAATTCTCCTCAACTGGGGGACCAGTGAGTGGAAGTGGTCGATTGTAGGTCAATTGAGATTGTTGGGCTGGATAAGGTGGATAGCGATAGCGGAAAGGTTGATTGCTTCGCTGAAATTGATTAACCCTTGGTGGTTGATTGAATCCAGGATTTGGTGGACGAGCTGGGTATTGAACGTAACAGACTGAACTGTCAGGGTTTTCGTACTCAACTTGATAGTCTTCAGTAGGTTGCGGGTTGGCATAATTAACACAAGCCTGAGCTTGGTTAACCTGCTGCGGTTACGTCTTCAATTCTTCGAGTAGTTTAGCAAGAGATTCCATCTTGTCCGTGAGGGATTTGATGGCCTCCGTTTGATTGTTAAGTGCAGAGAGTGGGGCAGATGATGAAGTTGTTTCACCACTATTCCAGTCATGATGATGCATCATCATGTTCTCGAGCAATTCCCATGCTTCATCTGCGGTTTGGTTCATCAGATTCCCTTGAGCTGCTGTGACGACTCCGTCAAAACACTTAACGGCTCTGTCACTTGGTCCCACAGCTTGATCGAAACTCTATATGAATTTAATAAAACAACCTTGCATTCTTTATTTAAAAATGATTTCCTATAAAGGAAATCTACTAAAATGTATAAGTTTAGAAAAACTATACAATAATACTTTAACCAAAAGTTGACCAAAATAAAGTCAACAAACAACCACTTTTTAATGTAACAAAATAGAATGCAAGTTAATGTTTAACAAAAGCTGCCATCATAAATATGCAGACTCTCTAAGCACAGCGGAAGCAATCAATCATGAACCTGAGAATAAAACATGCGAGTAACTGTCAACAAAAATGTTGAGTGAATTATAGGTTTAATATTGCAAACAATATTTAATTTAAACAATAAAAATTTATGTTTGAAAACATAAAAACTCCTTTTTGAACCACCAAATTATATGCTAGAAAACATATAATAAAACATTATTCCATTTTTCGTGAGCCACCTGGTAACCACTTAACCATTTATTTACCCTTGCCAAACACAATAAATAATATACACCGAACAAGTGTATCTACAACAAAATACGAAGTACTAAACATTCCGATAACAAATTGCTAGCGCGACTAGCTCGAAATGGGGTTGTCAAACCCGATAGATCTATCCGTAGGATTCGCGTTCACCAGTAGAAACCAGTTATTACAGTTACCAGACTAGGGAATATTTTTGTTCAACTCACAATGAATAATTTAAACCAACTTCCACTTGTGTCCAAAATATAAAATAAATTGCATGTATTCTCATCCCAAAAGATTTAAGATAGAAAAATGGGACTATAACTCACCTTAATAGCAACTGAAGAAATCTCACAAATGTAGTGACCCGAACTTTTCCATGTTTATATATATTAATTGAGATTGATATTTACATGATTAAATGTTTCCAACATGTTAAGCAATCACACTTGTTAAGACTTGATTAATTGAAATAGGTTTCATATAGACAATTGACCACCCAAGTTGACCGGTGATTCACGAACGTTAAAACTTGTAAAAACTATATGATGACATATATATGGTTATATATATAGTTAACATGATATTATGATAAGTAAACATATCATTAAGTATATTAACAATGAACTACATATGTAAAAACAAGACTACTAACTTAATGATTTTGAAACGAGACATATATGTAACGATTATCGTTGTAACTACATTTAATGTATATATATCATATTAAGAGATATTCGTACATCATAATATCATGATAATATAATAATTTAAAATCTCTTTTGATATTATAAACATTGGGTTAACAACATTTAACAAGATCGTTAACCTAAAGGTTTCAAAACAACATTTACATGTAACGACTAACGATGACTTAACGACTCAGTTAAAATGTATATACATGTAGTGTTTTAATATGTATTCATACACTTTTGAAAGACTTCAAGACACTTATCAAAATACTTCTACTTAACAAAAATGCTTACAATTACATCCTCGTTCAGTTTCATCAACAATTCTACTCGTATGCACCCGTATTCGTACTCGTACAATACACAGCTTTTAGATGTATGTACTATTGGTATATACACTCCAATGATCAGCTCTTAGCAGCCCATGTGAGTCACCTAACACATGTGGGAACCATCATTTGGCAACTAGCATGAAATATCTCATAAAATTACAAAAATATGAGTAATCATTCATGACTTATTTACATGAAAACAAAATTACATATCCTTTATATCTAATCCATACACCAACGACCAAAAACACCTACAAACACTTTCATTCTTCAATTTTCTTCATCTAATTGATCTCTCTCAAGTTTTATCTTCAAGTTCTAAGTGTTCTTCATATATTTTACAAGTTCTAGTTACATAAAATCAAGAATACTTTCAAGTTTGCTAGCTCACTTCCAATCTTGTAAGGTGATCATCCAACCTCAAGAAATCTTTGTTTCTTACAGTAGGTTATCATTCTAATACAAGGTAATAATCATATTCAAACTTTGGTTCAATTTCTATAACTATAACAATCTTATTTCAAGTGATGATCTTACTTGAACTTGTTTTCGTGTCATGATTCTGCTTCAAGAACTTCGAGCCATCCAAGGATCCGTTGAAGCTAGATCCATTTTTCTCTTTTCCAGTAGGTTTATCCAAGGAACTTAAGGTAGTAATGATTTTCATAACATCATTCGATTCATACATATAAAGCTATCTTATTCGAAGGTTTAAACTTGTAATCACTAGAACATAGTTTAGTTAATTCTAAACTTGTTCGCAAACAAAAGTTAATCCTTCTAACTTGACTTTTAAAATCAACTAAACACATGTTCTATATCTATATGATATGCTAACTTAATGATTTAAAACCTGGAAACACGAAAAACACCGTAAAACCGGATTTACGCCGTCGTAGTAACACCGCGGGCTGTTTTGGGTTAGTTAATTAAAAACTATGATAAACTTTGATTTAAAAGTTGTTATTCTGAGAAAATGATTTTTATTATGAACAAGAAACTATATCCAAAAATTATGGTTAAACTCAAAGTGGAAGTATGTTTTCTAAAATGGTCATCTAGACGTCGTTCTTTCGACTGAAATGACTACCTTTACAAAAACGACTTGTAACTTATTTTTCTGACTATAAACCTATAATTTTTCTGTTTAGATTCATAAAATAGAGTTCAATATGAAACCATAGCAATTTGATTCACTCAAAACGGATTTAAAATGAAGAAGTTATGGGTAAAACAAGATTGGATAATTTTTCTCATTTTAGCTACGTGAAAATTGGTAACAAATCTATTCCAACCATAACTTAATCAACTTGTATTGTATATTATGTAATCTTGAGATACCATAGACACGTATACAATATTTCGACCTATCATGTCGACACATCTATATATATTTCGGAACAACCATAGACACTCTATATGTGAATGTTGGAGTTAGCTATACAGGGTTGAGGTTGATTCCAAAATATATATAGTTTGAGTTGTGATCAATACTGAGATACGTATACACTGGGTCGTGGATTGATTCAAGATAATATTTATCGATTTATTTCTGTACATCTAACTGTGGACAACTAGTTGTAGGTTACTAACGAGGACAGCTGACTTAATAAACTTAAAACATCAAAATATATTAAAAGTGTTGTAAATATATTTTGAACATACTTTGATATATATGTATATATTGTTATAGGTTCGTGAATCAACCAGTGGCCAAGTCTTACTTCCCGACGAAGTAAAAATCAGTGAAAGTGAGTTATAGTCCCACTTTTAAAATCTAATATTTTTGGGATGAGAATACATGCAGGTTTTATAAATGATTTACAAAATAGACACAAGTACGTGAAACTACATTCTATGGTTGAATTATCGAAATCGAATATGCCCCTTTTTATTAAGTCTGGTAATCTATGAATTAGGGAACAGACACCCTAATTGACGCGAATCCTAAAGATAGATCTATTGGGCCTAACAAACCCCATCCAAAGTACCGGATGCTTTAGTACTTCGAAATTTATATCATATCCGAAGGGTGTCCCGGAATGATGGGGATATTCTTATATATGCATCTTGTTAATGTCGGTTACCAGGTGTTCACCATATGAATGATTTTTATCTCTATGTATGGGATGTGTATTGAAATATGAAATCTTGTGGTCTATTATTATGATTTGATATATATAGGTTAAACCTATAACTCACCAACATTTTTGTTGACGTTTTAAGCATGTTTATTCTCAGGTGATTATTAAGAGCTTCCGCTGTCGCATACTTAAATAAGGACGAGATTTGGAGTCCATGCTTGTATGATATTGTGTAAAAACTGCATTCAAGAAACTTATTTTGTTGTAACATATTTGTATTGTAAACCATTATGTAATGGTCGTGTGTAAACAGGATATTTTAGATTATCATTATTTGATAATCTACGTAAAGCTTTTTAAACCTTTATTGATGAAATAAAGGTTATGGTTTATTTTAAAATGAATGCAGTCTTTGAAAAAGGTCTCATATAGAGGTCAAAACCTCGCAACGAAATCAATTAATATGGAACGTTTTTAATCAATAAGAACGGGACATTTCAGTTGGTATCCGAGCGATGGTCTTAGAGAACCAGAATTTTGCATTAGTGTGTCTTATCTAGTTTGTTAGGATGCATTAGTGAGTCTGGACTTCGACCGTGTTTACTTGAAAAATGATTGCTTAACAAATTTTGTTGGAAACTATATATTTTTAACATGTGAATATTATGTGATATATTAATCTCTTAACGCGTTTGATATTATGTGATAGATGTCTACCTCTAGAACAAGTCCCATTGACTCACCTAATAATAATGAAGAGTCAAATGTAAATTGGAATGATTCGTGGACTGATTCACAAGTTCCCGAAGAGGAACCGGAAGAGGAGTCGGAACCGGAAGAAGAATCGGAACCGGAAGAAGAATCGGAACCGGAAGAAGAAATAGAACCGGTGGGGGAAATAATAAAACGATTAAGTAAAAGAGAATCCTCAACCAACCGACCAAGGTTAATTATGGTCAATGGTGTTTCCGCCAAGGAAGCAAAATATTGGGAGGATTACCAATTCTCCGATGAATCGGATTCCGACGAGAATTCCGATGATGTTATAGAAATTACCCCAACTGAATTTAAAAAGGCAAAAGAAAATAATAAGGGAAAGGGCATAAAAATAGAGAAATCTAATTCCAACCCCGATGAACTTTATATGTATCGTCAACCCCCGAAGTCCTTAAGTTGTAACAATGACCCGGGAACCTCTAAACCACCAGGTTTTTCTAAACCAATGTGGATAACGACGGCTCGTATTAGGGGAACATCATATATCCCTAGAAACTTGGCAAAACGAACCAAAACCGAAGAAGAAGAAACAAGCGAGTCGGAATAAGATAGTTGTATTCGTGTGGTGTAATATATGTAATATAGTGTGCTTATGCTTTATGATATATGTAAAAATTGCTTGTATTAATAAGTAATTTTTTTTGAATCTAACTCTTGTCTATTTTACAGTATAAAAACACAAAATGGATAGACAACCCAATATTTTAAGAGACCTACCCGGAGACATGATTGATGAAATCTTGTCTAGAGTCGGTCAGAATTCTTCGGCACAACTATTTAAGGCGAGATCAGTTTGTAAGACATTCGAAGAACGTTCCAAGAATGTCTTGGTTTATAAGAGACTTTCGTTTGAAAGATGGGGGATATCATATTGGGAAACCCATAAGTTACGATGTGTTTACTTTGACGCATATATTGCGGGGAACCCAAATGCTATTTTACGCAACGGGTTAAGAAATTATTTTGACTCAATATATCTGAATATTGGACTTCGTGATTTAGAAAAAGCGGCTAACATGCAACATAAAGAAGCATGTTATGCTTACGGATTAGTAATGTTTGCTTCTCACCAAAGTGAGAACAAGAACATCGGGCTACAACTATTAAACAAAACGTTCCCACAAGTGACGGAGTCGGTAATTGGAGTAAGAAATGAGGTTTTTAGATTGTTACGGGACTGTTGGACATTACGTAACCCTCGTCCCTTTGACGACGTTACAACACGCTGTCTTATCAACGGCCATAACGGTTATGTTGCACAAGACCAAGGATGGGAAGTAGTCCTAGTAAAACCAGAATGCATGACTTGTTTCTGGACGTATGAATTACGTGTCTTTATTGCCTTTGCTGAACGACTTGTGTATTAGCTAGAATTATCTTCACAACTATCTTGTATCAAAGTTATTGTGTGCTATATTTCATGCTTTATGTAAAATAAGCGGTATTGTAAGTTTGTAAAATATTGTATAAAAGTTTGAACGCGAAATATTATTATAATCAGTTTTTCATATAGAATTGTAGTAGTTGAATTGTATATTAGCTACTAAGTATGAACTTAACGGGTAGGTACTACCCGAATTTAAACTTATAAAACGCTAATATGAAGAAAAAGCTTTTATAAATGAGTTCATATTATGCTACGAAATACTATTAACTACTCTTAATATTCTGTATGATTAACTTGTTCCATTTAACTATTTTGAAGGAAATGGCACCGACTACTCGACACACCGTGAATATGAATGAAGAGGAATTCCGTACTTTTCTAGCTTCAAACATAGCCGCAGTACAGGCTGCGCTACATACCAACAATAACCTTGGATCTAGCAGTACAGGAAATCGTGTAGGATGCACCTACAAAGAATTCACTGCCTGCAAACCTTTGGAATTTGATGGAACCGAAGGACCGATCGGATTGAAACGGTGGACCGAGAAGGTCGAATCGGTGTTTGCCATAAGTAAGTGTACTGAAGAGGACAAAGTGAAGTACGCTACGCATACCTTCACAGGTTCTGCGTTAACATGGTGGAATACCTATCTAGAGCAAGTGGGACAAGACGATGCGTACGCACTATCGTGGTCAGCATTCAAGCACTTGATGAACGAGAAGTACCGTCCCAGAACCGAGGTCAATAAGCTCAAGACAGAACTTAGAGGGTTACGAACCCAAGGATTTGATATTACCACGTACGAAAGACGATTCACAGAATTGTGCCTATTGTGTCCGGGAGCATTCGAAGATGAGGAAGAGAAGATCGACGCATTTGTGAAAGGATTACCGGAAAGAATCCAAGAAGATATAAGTTCACACGAGCCCGCCTCCATACAACAGGCATGTAGAATGGCTCACAAACTAGTGAACCAGATTGAAGTAAGAATTAAAGAACAGACTGCTGAAGAGGCCAATGTGAAGCAAGTCAAAAGAAAGTGGGAGGAAAACGGTGATAAGAATCACCAATACAACAACAACAGCAATTACAACAATAATCGCAACAATTATCCCAACAATCGCAACATCAATCGCAACTACAACAAACGGCCCAACAACAACAACAACAACAACAACAACAACTACAACAATCATCCCAACAACAATAATAACCGCAACAACAACAACAATCAGAAGCAGCTATGCCAAAGGTGTGAAAAGAATCACTCGGGGTTCTGCACCAAATTTTGCAACAAGTGTAAAAGAAATGGTCATAGCGCGGCGAAGTGTGAGGTCTATGGACCAGGGGTTAATAGAACGAAAGGAACAAATGGTGTCGGAACGAGTAATGGCGGAGCAAGTAGTGTCGGAGCAAGTTATGCCAATGTAGTTTGTTATAAATGTGGAAAACCGGGCCACATTATTAGAAATTGCCCGAACCAGGAGAACACGAATGGACAAGGCCGCGGAAGAGTTTTCAATATTAATGCGGCAGAGGCACAGGAAGACCCGGAGCTTGTTACGGGTACGTTTCTTATTGACAATAAATCTGCTTACGTTTTATTTGATTCGGGTGCGGATAGAAGCTATATGAGTAGAGATTTTTGTGCTAAATTAAGTTGTCCATTGACGCCTTTGGATAGTAAATTTTTACTCGAATTAGCAAATGGTAAATTAATTTCAGCAGATAATATATGTCGGAATCGAGAAATTAAACTGGTTAGCGAAACATTTAAGATTGATTTGATACCAGTAGAGTTAGGGAGTTTTGATGTGATAATCGGTATGGACTGGTTGAAAGAAGTGAAAGCAGAGATCGTCTGTTACAAAAATGCAATTCGCATTATACGAGAAAAAGGAAAACCCTTAATGGTGTACGGAGAAAAGGGCAACACGAAGCTACATCTTATTAGTAATTTGAAGGCACAAAAACTAATAAGAAAAGGTTGCTATGCTGTTCTAGCACACGTCGAGAAAGTAAAAACTGAAGAAAAGAGCATCAATGATGTTCCCATTGCAAAAGAATTTCCCGATGTATTTCCGAAAGAATTACCGGGATTACCCCCACATCGATCCGTTGAATTTCAAATAGATCTTGTACCAGGAGCTGCACCAATAGCTCGTGCTCCTTACAGACTCGCACCCAGCGAGATGAAAGAACTGCAAAGCCAATTACAAGAACTTTTAGAGCGTGGTTTCATTCGACCAAGCAGATCACCGTGGGGAGCTCCTGTTTTGTTTGTCAAGAAGAAAGATGGTACATTCAGGTTGTGTATCGACTACCGAGAGTTGAACAAACTTACCATCAAGAACCGCTACCCACTACCGAGAATCGACGACTTATTTGATCAACTACAAGGCTCGTCTGTTTATTCAAAGATTGACTTACGTTCCGGGTATCATCAAATGCGGGTGAAAGAAGATGATATTCCAAAGACTGCTTTCAGAACACGTTACGGTCATTACGAGTTTATGGTCATGCCATTTGGTTTAACTAATGCACCAGCTGTGTTCATGGACCTTATGAACCGAGTGTGTGGACCATACCTTGACAAGTTTGTCATTGTTTTCATTGATGACATACTTATTTACTCAAAGAATGACCAAGAACATGGTGAACATTTGAGAAAGGTGTTAGAAGTATTGAGGAAGGAAGAATTGTACGCTAAGTTTTCAAAGTGTGCATTTTGGTTGGAAGAAGTTCAATTCCTCGGTCACATAGTGAACAAAGAAAGTATTAAGGTGGATCCGGCAAAGATAGAAACTGTTGAAAAGTGGGAAACCCCGAAAACTCCGAAACACATACGCCAGTTTTTAGGACTAGCTGGTTACTACAGAAGGTTCATCCAAGACTTTTCCAGAATAGCAAAACCCTTGACTGCATTAACGCATAAAGGGAAGAAATTTGAATGGAATGATGAACAAGAGAAAGCGTTTCAGTTATTGAAGAAAAAGCTAACTACGGCACCTATATTGTCATTGCCTGAAGGGAATGAAGATTTTGTGATTTATTGTGATGCATCAAAGCAAGGTCTCGGTTGTGTATTAATGCAACGAACGAAGGTGATTGCTTATACGTCTAGACAATTGAAGATTCACGAACAAAATTATACGACACATGATTTGGAATTAGGCGCGGTTGTTTTTGCATTAAAGACTTGGAGGCACTACTTATATGGGGTCAAAAGTATTATATATACCGACTACAAAAGTCTTCAACACATATTTAATCAGAAACAACTGAATATGAGGCAGCGTAGGTGGATTGAATTGTTGAATGATTACGACTTTGAGATTCGTTACCACCGAGGGAAGGCAAATGTGGTAGCCGATGCCTTGAGCAGGAAGGACAGAGAACCCATTCGAGTAAAATCTATGAATATAATGATTCATAATAACATTACTACTCAAATAAAGGAGGCGCAACAAGGAGTTTTAAAAGAGGGAAATTTAAAGGATGAAATACCCAAAGGATCGGAGAAGCATCTTAATATTCGGGAAGACGGAACCCGGTATAGGGCTGAAAGGATTTGGGTACCAAAATTTGGAGATATGAGAGAAATGGTACTTAGAGAAGCTCATAAAACCAGATACTCAATACATCCTGGAACGGGGAAGATGTACAAGGATCTCAAGAAACATTTTTGGTGGCCGGGTATGAAAGCCGATGTTGCTAAATACGTAGGAGAATGTTTGAAGTGTTCTAAGGTCAAAGCTGAGCATCAGAAACCATCAGGTCTACTTCAACAACCTGAAATCCCAGAATGGAAATGGGAAAACATTACCATGGATTTCATCACTAAATTGCCAAGGACTGCAAGTGGTTTTGATACTATTTGGGTAATAGTTGATCGTCTCACCAAATCAGCACACTTCCTACCAATAAGAGAAGATGACAAGATGGAGAAGTTAGCACGACTGTATTTGAAGGAAGTCGTCTCCAGACATGGAATACCAATCTCTATTATCTCTGATAGGGATGGCAGATTTATTTCAAGATTCTGGCAGACATTACAGCAAGCATTAGGAACTCGTCTAGACATGAGTACTGCCTATCATCCACAAACTGATGGGCAGAGCGAAAGGACGATACAAACGCTTGAAGACATGCTACCAGCATGTGTTATTGATTTCGGAAACAGTTGGGATCGACATCTACCGTTAGCAGAATTTTCCTACAACAACAGCTACCATTCAAGCATTGAGATGGCGCCGTTTGAAGCACTTTATGGTAGAAAGTGCAGGTCTCCGATTTGTTGGAGTGAGGTGGGGGATAGACAGATTACGGGTCCGGAGATTATACAAGAAACTACCGAGAAGATCATCCAAATTCAACAACGGTTGAAAACTGCCCAAAGTCGACAAAAGAGCTACACTGACATTAAAAGAAAAGATATAGAATTTGAAATTGGAGAGATGGTCATGCTTAAAGTTGCACCTTGGAAAGGCGTTGTTCGATTTGGTAAACGAGGGAAATTAAATCCAAGGTATATTGGACCATTCAAGATTATTGATCGTGTCGGACCAGTAGCTTACCGACTTGAGTTACCTCAACAACTCGCGGCTGTACATAACACTTTCCACGTCTCGAATTTGAAGAAATGTTTTGCTAAAGAAGATCTCACTATTCCGTTAGATGAAATCCAAATCAACGAAAAACTTCAATTCATCGAAGAACCCGTCGAAATAATGGATCGTGAGGTTAAAAGACTTAAGCAAAACAAGATACCAATTGTTAAGGTTCGATGGAATGCTCGTAGAGGACCCGAGTTCACCTGGGAGCGTGAAGATCAGATGAAGAAGAAATACCCGCATCTATTTCCAGAAGATTCATCAACACCTTCAACAGCTTAAAATTTCGGGACGAAATTTATTTAACGGGTAGGTACTGTAGTGACCCGAACTTTTCCATGTTTATATATATTAATTGAGATTGATATTTACATGATTAAATGTTTCCAACATGTTAAGCAATCAAACTTGTTAAGACTTGATTAATTGAAATAGGTTTCATATAGACAATTGACCACCCAAGTTGACCGGTGATTCACGAACGTTAAAACTTGTAAAAACTATATGATGACATATATATGGTTATATATATAGTTAACATGATATTATGATAAGTAAACATATCATTAAGTATATTAACAATGAACTACATATGTAAAAACAAGACTACTAACTTAATGATTTTGAAACGAGACATATATGTAACGATTATCATTGTAACTACATTTAATGTATATATATCATATTAAGAGATATTCGTACATCATAATATCATGATAATATAATAATTTAAAATCTCTTTTGATATTATAAACATTGGGTTAACAACATTTAACAAGATCGTTAACCTAAAGGTTTCAAAACAACATTTACATGTAACGACTAACGATGACTTAACGACTCAGTTAAAATGTATATACATGTAGTGTTTTAATATGTATTCATACACTTTTGAAAGACTTCAAGACACTTATCAAAATACTTCTACTTAACAAAAATGCTTACAATTACATCCTCGTTCAGTTTCATCAACAATTCTACTCGTATGCACCCGTATTCGTACTCGTACAATACACAGCTTTTAGATGTATGTACTATTGGTATATACACTCCAATGATCAGCTCTTAGCAGCCCATGTGAGTCACCTAACACATGTGGGAACCATCATTTGGCAACTAGCATGAAATATCTCATAAAATTACAAAAATATGAGTAATCATTCATGACTTATTTACATGAAAACAAAATTACATATCCTTTATATCTAATCCATACACCAACGACCAAAAACACCTACAAACACTTTCATTCTTCAATTTTCTTCATCTAATTGATCTCTCTCAAGTTTTATCTTCAAGTTCTAAGTGTTCTTCATATATTTTACAAGTTCTAGTTACATAAAATCAAGAATACTTTCAAGTTTGCTAGCTCACTTCCAATCTTGTAAGGTGATCATCCAACCTCAAGAAATCTTTGTTTCTTACAGTAGGTTATCATTCTAATACAAGGTAATAATCATATTCAAACTTTGGTTCAATTTCTATAACTATAACAATCTTATTTCAAGTGATGATCTTACTTGAACTTGTTTTCGTGTCATGATTCTGCTTCAAGAACTTCGAGCCATCCAAGGATCCGTTGAAGCTAGATCCATTTTTCTCTTTTCCAGTAGGTTTATCCAAGGAACTTAAGGTAGTAATGATGTTCATAACATCATTCGATTCATACATATAAAGCTATCTTATTCGAAGGTTTAAACTTGTAATCACTAGAACATAGTTTAGTTACTTCTAAACTTGTTCGCAAACAAAAGTTAATCCTTCTAACTTGACTTTTAAAATCAACTAAACACATGTTCTATATCTATATGATATGCTAACTTAATGATTTAAAACCTGGAAACACGAAAAACACCGTAAAACCGGATTTACGCCGTCGTAGTAACACCGCGGGCTGTTTTGGGTTAGTTAATTAAAAACTATGATAAACTTTGATTTAAAAGTTGTTATTCTGAGAAAATGATTTTTATTATGAACATGAAACTATATCCAAAAATTATGGTTAAACTCAAAGTGGAAGTATGTTTTCTAAAATGGTCATCTAGACGTCGTTCTTTCGACTGAAATGACTACCTTTACAAAAACGACTTGTAACTTATTTTTCCGACTATAAACCTATACTTTTTCTGTTTAGATTCATAAAATAGAGTTCAATATGAAACCATAGCAATTTGATTCACTCAAAACGGATTTAAAATGAAGAAGTTATGGGTAAAACAAGATTGGATAATTTTTCTCATTTTAGCTACGTGAAAATTGGTAACAAATCTATTCCAACCATAACTTAATCAACTTGTATTGTATATTATGTACTCTTGAGATACCATAGACACGTATACAATGTTTCGACCTATCATGTCGACACATCTATATATATTTCGGAACAACCATAGACACTCTATATGTGAATGTTGGAGTTAGCTATACAGGGTTGAGGTTGATTCCAAAATATATATAGTTTGAGTTGTGATCAATACTGAGATACGTATACACTGGGTCGTGGATTGATTCAAGATAATATTTATCGATTTATTTCTGTACATCTAACTATGGACAACTAGTTGTAGGTTACTAACGAGGACAGCTGACTTAATAAACTTAAAACATCAAAATATATTAAAAGTGTTGTAAATATATTTTGAACATACTTTGATATATATGTATATATTGTTATAGGTTCGTGAATCAACCAGTGGCCAAGTCTTACTTCCCGACGAAGTAAAAATCAGTGAAAGTGAGTTATAGTCCCACTTTTAAAATCTAATATTTTTGGGATGAGAATACATGCAGGTTTTATAAATGATTTACAAAATAGACACAAGTACGTGAAACTACATTCTATGGTTGAATTATCGAAATCGAATATGCCCCTTTTTATTAAGTCTGGTAATCCATGAATTAGGGAACAGACACCCTAATTGACGCGAATCCTAAAGATAGATCTATTGGGCCTAACAAACCCCATCCAAAGTACCGGATGCTTTAGTACTTCGAAATTTATATCATATCCGAAGGGTGTCCCGGAATGATGGGGATATTCTTATATATGCATCTTGTTAATGTCGGTTACCAGGTGTTCACCATATGAATGATTTTTATCTCTATGTATGGGATGTGTATTGAAATATGAAATCTTGTGGTCTATTATTATGATTTGATATATATAGGTTAAACCTATAACTCACCAACATTTTTGTTGACGTTTTAAGCATGTTTATTCTCAGGTGATTATTAAGAGCTTCCGCTGTCGCATACTTAAATAAGGACGAGATTTGGAGTCCATGCTTGTATGATATTGTGTAAAAACTGCATTCAAGAAACTTATTTTGTTGTAACATATTTGTATTGTAAACCATTATGTAATGGTCGTGTGTAAACAGGATATTTTAGATTATCATTATTTGATAATCTACGTAAAGCTTTTTAAACCTTTATTGATGAAATAAAGGTTATGGTTTGTTTTAAAATGAATGCAGTCTTTGAAAAACGTCTCATATAGAGGTCAAAACCTCGCAACGAAATCAATTAATATGGAACGTTTTTAATCAATAAGAACGGGACATTTCAACAAACAAGCGAACAGCAAATAAAGTAAAGTGATCAAGAAAGATCACAACGCCGACCTATAAATAAAGCAGGCCGATATAAATAACTAACTTAGGTCAAGTCTTAGTATGATAGCTATTGTACATGTTGCAAGTAGACATAGAATAACACTCGGCAAGTATCGGTTTGACTGGAACAGCATACGGACACACACTTTCTATTTTTAGAAAGTTTCTATTTTTAGCAGGTTTCCATTTTTGGAAAGTTTTCTATTTTAGGAAAGTTTCTATTTTTGGAAAGTTTCTATTTTTGGAAAGTTTCTATTTTTGGAAAGTTTCCAAATTTAGAAAGTTCTATTTTTAGAAAGTTTTGAAGTTAGGAAAGTTTCCTTATTTAGAAAGTCAACAGAAGTCAACTGAAAGTCAAAGTCAACTCAAAAGTCAACCTTGGTCAAACATAGTCAACATTAATTTGAAAAGTGTAAGTTATAATAATAACATAGGTTATAATGTTTATTAAAGTCAAAAGTGTATAATTATGTCTTAACATAAGTTTAATTAAATAAAAATGAATTATTAAAGTTTAGATAAGTTTAAATGATATAATTAATATAACATAAGTATTTAATTAATTAATTAAATATTAGTCATAATATAAGTATTATTAATTAATAATAAATTTTAAATCATATCATAAGTATTATTAATTAATAATGAATTATTAATCATATCATAAATTTCTAATTATACTTATTAAATCATAAGTATTTAATAATTAAATAATAACTAAGTCTTATAATAATTAAATAATTATTTAATCCTTATTATAAGTCCTATAATAATAATAATCTCATAATATAAGTTTAATACTTATCATGAGTATTTTTCATTAATAATAAAAGTATTATTAATCATAAGTTTAATTAAAATGTTAATTAAATCATAAGTCATAATTAAATGATATAATAAATATATATCATAAGTCTTAAATAATAATAATTACTTCTTATATCATAAGTAATTAATCAATAATGAAAATCATTATTTTTCTCATAAGTTTTAATATTTAACCATAAGTTTTAATCAAAAGTTCATCGGGTCGTATCTTGAGCCCCGGGTGTCGGTTTTCGGCGAGCCTTACATATATCTCCGCCTAAGCAAACCACCCAACACTTTGGTACACTCAAGAACACACCAAGAACAGCCCACAAGTCGTGATATACAGCCAATACACTACTTGGAACTTTAATTCAATCAAAAACGTGTTTTAGACGTAACGGGTGATTCGTGGCTTGGATTGAGATGACCCGAACATGAAAGTTCGCCCCACCATCAGTTCTAACACACTAACACACCCTAAAGTCACCAAATATGGTCACAAAGTCGGACCAAACCTGGTTCATACCAAAATCACATTTCAATCTTAACAAAATACCACTTTGATCATAATTAGGGTTCCGGGAATTGAAACGACATGAATCCGGAGTCTAAAATTAATGTCTTGATGAGAGGAACTCATCTAGATACTTTATTTTAACATTTATATCAGTCATCATATCAGAAACACACGAAAAAGCTGCTGTCCAGAATTTTACAAACCGAAAACATGTGATTATGAGTACATCTATGCATACAAACACCATTACAATAATCCACAAACATCATACTACTAAATAATCATAAAAATACAGAAAATAAATGAAAAATCAAAAGTTCTAGGGTTAGGGTTTATACCCTAATCAATAATCAATGGATGTTATCGCGTAGAGGAGATTGAGAGGAACGCGTTGGTGTTAATCAATCCTTGATCCAAGCTTTAAAATTAATTGATGATGATGATGTTGGTGGTGGAAGTGGCGACGGCTCAAGGGAGCAAAAGGAGAGGAAGAGAGCAAATATCTAAAATTAGGTTTGATAAAATTAGGAATAAAATGTAAAAATGAGGAGTATTGCAAAAATGAATGGGGTATACCCCCCTCCTTGACAATTTCGGCCAAGAACTGAATGGGGTGGGCCCCATAGTGGCCCAATTTGATAAATGACAAAATCCTAGTGGCCCAAACGCCCGAACGAAACCCGAAACGCGAAAACGCCGCTACGCGATTGATTTTTCGAAGAGATAATAAATACGCGACGAATAAAATATATAAACACTATATATAATCATATGACATCAAAATATCATATTTAAAATAATTAGGACTTAAAAATTCCAAAAGTTCGACCGTTGGTTTGAAAACCGAAAAGATTCGCCGGATAGAAATCCGCGACACGTAGAAACGTACAATTAAAGATATGAATACAAATATTCATATAACACATAATAATTAATATATTATTACAAAAATAATAATATAGGTCATAGAAATGACGTGGCACGAAAAATAATTAACGGTCGTTAAATAATTAACGGCAAAAGATAACGGAAAAAGTAGGGTCGTTACAGTACCTTCCCGTTACGGAAATTTCGTCCCGAAATTTAAGCAGGTGCAGGGGTTTCCTCGGCATCTGGGAACAAATGCGGTTACTTCTGCTTCATCTGACCTTCACGCTCCCAAGTGAACTCGGGACCGCGTCCGATGTTCCATCTAACTCGAACAATAGGAATTTTACTCTGCTTAAGAGTCTTTACCTCTCGGTCCATAATTTCAACAGGTTCTTCAATAAAATAAAGTTGCTTATCAACATGAAGTTCATCAAAAAGAATAGTTTCATTGGCCTCGGCCAAACACTTCTTTAAATTCGATACATGAAAAACGTCACGAATAGCACTGAGTTCTTGTGGCAATTTCAAACGATAAGCCACTGGTCCAACTCTCTCAATAATCCCAAAAGGTCCAACAAATCGAGGATTCAACTTTCCCCTTTTACCAAAATGTACCACACCCTTCCAAGGTGAAACTTTCAACATAACACGATCACCGACCTGAAAGTCGATATCGTTCCTTTTCTTTTCAGCATAACTCTTTTGCCTACTCCTGGCAGTTCTCAATCTTTCCTTAATCTGTGCAATCTTCTCGGTAGTCTCGTGAATGATCTCTGGTCATGTGAGTTGAGCATCCCCAACCTCATTCCAACAGACAGGAGACCTACACTTTCTACTATACAGAGCTTCAAATGGTGCGGCTTTAATACTTGCATGATAACTGCTGTTATAAGAAAACTCATCCAGCGGCAAATATTTATCCCACCCATTTCCAAAATCAATAACACACGCTCTTAACATGTTTTCTACGTTTGAATGGTCCTTTCACTCTGACCATCCGTCTGTGGATGATAAGCGGTGGTCATATCCAATTTAGTTCCTAGAGCACCTTGTTAGGACTGCCTCAGTCCAACATAATCGATACGGGAACACCATGTCTCGAAATAATCTCCTTCAAATACAAACGAGTAAACTTCTTCATTGAATCTGTTTCCTTAATTGGAAAGAAAAGAGTTTACTTAGCGAGTCAGTAACAATCACCCAAATGGTATCATAACCACCCACAACTCCCGGTAACTTCGTAATAAAGTCCATCTTAATACCTTCCCACTTCCACTCGGGAATTTCAGGTTGCACCAAAAGTACAGACGGTTTCTGATGTTCAGCTTTAACCTTAGCGCAGGTCAAACACTTAGTCACATACGTAGCCACATCAGCTTTCAAATTAGGCCACCAATACAGCTCCTTAAGATCATGATACATCTTTCCTGAACCAGGATGAATAGAGTACCTAGACTTATGAGCCTCATCTAAAACAAGTTTTCGTAGATCACCAAACTTCGGAACCCAAAGGCATCCCGCAAAATACCGAGTACCATCGGTTTGTACCTCTAACTGTTTACTCAAGCCTCGAACCTTCCCGTTACAAAATTTTCCTCCTTCAAGGCTTCTTATTGTGCCTCAAGGATCTGCCTAGTGAGGTTTGTTTGAATTGTCATATTCAAGGCCCTAAACCTGCGAGGTTCAGCCCTTTCTTTACGACTTAATGCATCAGCCACATCATTGGCCTTTCCCGGATGATATAAAAGTTCGCAATCATAATCATTTAATGTCTCAACCCATCTTCGTTGCCTCATATTTAACTGTTTCTGATCAAGAATATGTTGAAGACTTTTGTGATCAGTGTACAATGTACCTTTGACCCCATATAGATAATGTCTGCAAATCTTAAGCGCAAACACAACAGCTCTCAACTCTAAATCATGGGTTACGTAATTCTGCTCGTGAATCTTCAACTGACGTGACGCGTACGCAATAACTTTCTTTCGTTGCATCAAAACACAACCAAAGTCTTGACACGAAGCATCACAATAGATAACAAAATCATCATTACCCTCAGGTAGTGATAATATCGGTGCAGAAGTTAACTTCTTCTTCAGAGTTTGGAAAGCAGACTCTTGTTCACTCTTCCACTCGTACTTCTTCCCCTTATGCGTTAAAGCAGTCAGAGGTTTCGCTACTCGTGAAAAATCTTGAATGAACCTTCTATAATAGCCTGCTAATCCTAGAAACTGGCGAATCTGAGTAGGAGTTTTCAGAACTTCCCACTTTTCAATCGCCTCAATCTTAGCAGAATCAACTTGTATTCCCTATTTACTAACAATATGTCCGAGGAAATTGAACTTCTCTTAACCAGAAAGCACACTTAGAGAACTTAGCGTACAACTCTTCTTTCCTCAACAGATCAAGCACTAACTTCAAATGTTCTTCGCCCTTCATCACTCTTAGAATAAATAAGGATGTGGTCGATGAAAACAGTAACGAATTTGTCCAGATAGGGTCTACACACACGGTTCATGAGGTCCATGAACACAACAGGTGCATTTGTCAATCTGAACGGCATAACAAGAAATTCAAAGTGACTATAACGGGTACAGAAAGCGGTTTTCAGAATATCAGTTTCTTTAGCGCGTAATTGGTGATAACCGGAACGAAGATCAATCTTATAATAAACGGACGAACCTTGAAGTTGATCGAACAGATCATCAATTCTTGGAAGAGGGTAACGGTTTTTAACAGTAAGCTCGTTCAATTCACGATAATCAATACACAAACGAAATGAACCATCTTTCTTCTCAACGAACAAAATGGGAGCTCCCCAAGGGGACGAACTGGGACGGATGAAATAAAGTTGCAATAATGAAGGAAGAAATAAATATGGAGTAGTCACATCGGTGGCATAGATATTTAAGGCAATTCTCTCAAAGGAGTTAACGAGGATCATGGACTCCAAAGTAAATTTTCATTATATTTCCGAAAGGAAGACGTATGAAAGGTGTGATAATTCAACGAGAGTGAACTTCCTTGTACAATGAGCGAGGAAGTCTAGGATTCATCCATATTCTTAAATTTATGTGCGGATGAAAAGAACGCGAATCATGGGTTATAAAGAATGGCCGACTCCAGGTGAGATGAATCTCCAAAAATAATTTCGTGCACCCTAAAGTATCGAATCCTAGGATTGATGTTTACGAGGGTGTTGCGGTTGACAGCGAAAATTGAGAGTAGAAACTCCTCAAACGGTCTAGAGTAATATATATCCATGATACCCATTATAACAACAGTTGGGGTAGAAACCCACCTAGCGCCTTTTCTACAATAAGGTGACCATCGAGTGTACCCCAGAAACTTGATTTATCGGTCTGCGTTTCGGCCATGTCCAACCATAAGAGGGAAAATTCTATGAGTGCAAAGACTTTCCAACAAATTTTATAAAACCGGCATCCAAACTGGTGTAAGAATTTCTATCAATGGACTTAATGGTAAATTTTCATCCTTAAACGGAGGATGAGAAGAAATGTGATCCAAACACTCTATAGAGTAATGCGAAAATTCTAATGTAATCAATCAAAGAAGTTTTGAAAAAGCTTTAAGCGTCTAATGTAACCCCATAAATGGAACGAAGCTCTTAGTAAATTTAGAAGTATGTACAACGTGTACCATTTTACGTAAATCAATTTGAGTTAACTAGACAACTCAATAAGAGTGGTTTTAAAATAATTTTGAAGGTATAAATTAGTGTATACTAGCCAAAATAGGTAAGGGTAAATTTGTCCATTTGAATTCATACGTACATATATGATTTTATAAATAGTATACATGACAAAGTATTTCATTACTTCTATTTGCCCATAAATCTCGTGAGAACCGCCCAATTACACAAATGTGTAAAATTTTTAATGAAAAGCAGGATATCCGCATCACAGAGGTTACAAGTTGAAGTAAGATCGTTAAAGCTCGGGTGATGGACTTGAATCGTCTTGCGACATCTCTTCAATAAATGCTACGAGGTCATGAAAACCAATGAGTTAAATAATGTCTTGACTTTTATCAGAACACAAGTCCTTGGGTCAAAACTATTCACATGCGAAGCTGTCACTAACAAGCGAGTTATAAATGATAAAACATGGGGTAGGTAGTTCGGTTAAGATGAGTTTCTCGCATATCAACAAATAAGATAATGAGTATCTTCCTTACTCATGTAATAACGTTAGAATTTCCGAATGAGTGGTGTACAAATTTTCTTTGAATCGCTTTCTATTCCTCATGTCACAATATTGGGACTTTTTATGAATTAAAGTAATATAATCACGTTGGCCTGACGCCATTATATTTCACTAACTCATAGTTCCATTCCAATATCACTACATAAGGTCAGGACGCGTGGTCAACCTCGAATTTCAACACAATTTCCCTAAAACAATTTCTTAACAATGTGCTAAGGATAGCACAAGAGACAAAGACATCGAAAGTAATGAATAGGAGTAACGATGACATAAAAATGTCTTCGAAGTACCAAGAATCTCTAAAAGTAAGAATGACGTTTTCCGTTTCAACAACCAAAGCACATAGGCACAACGGCACAAATGCACGTAATATAATAAAAATGTTATATACCTAAACATAATAGCTGACATTGAAATGCCGAGCATTTAGAAGTCAAGAATGACATCTCTCGTAATATAACTCAAACGTTATATACATAACCATAATAGATGACATAGAAATGCCGAGAATTCTAGAACACGTAATGTAACTTAAACGTTATATCAATAAACACTAATTATGACATAGAAATGTCGAGAATTCCAGAAGTCAAGAATGACACCCCCTCGGTTTCACTAACCGAGGTGTTCCTTTAAAAGATGAACTCGCATGAGTCGGAGAATACGTTTAAATCGGAATGGGAGTTCCTCCCGGATTCAGAACATAATAGAAATGTATGTATGATAACAATATACATACCAACACGACACAAATAATCACATATAATAATATATAATAGGCCGGGCTGTAGACTAGACTCACTAATGCACCCTATTGACCCGGGTAACGACATCAATGCAGCCTAATTCCCTACAACCAGAGCTCTGATACCAACTGTGATGACTCTGTCAAAACACTTAACGGCTCCGTCACTTGGTCCCACAGCTTGATCGAAACTCTATATGAATTTAATAAAACAACCTTGCATTCTTTATTTAAAAATGATTTCCTATAAAGGAAATCTACTAAAATGTATAAGTTTAGAAAAACTATACAATAATACTTTAACCAAAAGTTGACCAAAATAAAGTCAACAAACAACCACTTTTTAATGTAACAAAATAGAATGCAAGTTAATGTTTAACAAAAGCTGCCATCATAAATATGCAGACTCTCTAAGCACAGCGGAAGCAATCAATCATGAACCTGAGAATAAAACATGCGAGTAACTGTCAACAAAAATGTTGAGTGAATTATAGGTTTAATATTGCAAACAATATTTAATTTAAACAATAAAAATTTATGTTTGAAAACATAAAAACTCCTTTTTGAACCACCAAATTATATGCTAGAAAACATATAATAAAACATTATTCCATTTTTCGTGAGCCACCTGGTAACCACTTAACCATTTATTTACCCTTGCCAAACACAATAAATAATATACACCGAACAAGTGTATCTACAACAAAATACGAAGTACTAAACATTCCGATAACAAATTGCTAGCGCGACTAGCTCGAAATGGGGTTGTCAAACCCGATAGATCTATCCGTAGGATTCGCGTTCACTAGTAGAAACCAGTGATTACAGTTACCAGACTAGGGAATATTTTTGTTCAACTCACAATGAATAATTTAAACCAACTTCCACTTGTGTCCAAAATATAAAATAAATTGCATGTATTCTCATCCCAAAAGATTTAAGATAGAAAAATGGGACTATAACTCACCTTAATAGCAACTGAAGAAATCTCACAAACAAGCGAACAGCAAATAAAGTAAAGTGATCAAGAAAGATCACAACGCCGACCTATAAATAAAGCAGGCCGATATAAATAACTAACTTAGGTCAAGTCTTAGTATGATAGTTATTGTACATGTTGCAAGTAGACATAGAATAACACTCGGCAAGCATCGGTTTGACTGGAACAGCATACGGACACACACTTTCTATTTTTAGAAAGTTTCTATTTTTAGCAGGTTTCCATTTTTGGAAAGTTTTCTATTTTAGGAAAGTTTCTATTTTTGGAAAGTTTCTATTTTTGGAAAGTTTCTATTTTTGGAAAGTTTCCAAATTTAGAAAGTTCTATTTTTAGAAAGTTTTGAAGTTAGGAAAGTTTCCTTATTTAGAAAGTCAACAGAAGTCAACTGAAAGTCAAAGTCAACCGAAAGTCAACTCAAAAGTCAACCTTAGTCAAACATAGTCAACATTAATTTGAAAAGTGTAAGTTATAATAATAACATAGGTTATAATGTTTATTAAAGTCAAAAGTGTATAATTATGTCTTAACATAAGTTTAATTAAATAAAAATGAATTATTAAAGTTTAGATAAGTTTAAATGATATAATTAATATAACATAAGTATTTAATTAATTAATTAAATATTAGTCATAATATAAGTATTATTAATTAATAATAAATTTTAAATCATATCATAAGTATTATTAATTAATAATGAATTATTAATCATATCATAAATTTCTAATTATACTTATTAAATCATAAGTATTTAATAATTAAATAATAACTAAGTCTTATAATAATTAAATAATTATTTAATCTTATAATAATTAAATAATTATTTAATCCTTATTATAAGTCCTATAATAATAATAATCTCATAATATAAGTTTAATACTTATCATGAGTATTTTTCATTAATAATAAAAGTATTATTAATCATAAGTTTAATTAAAATGTTAATTAAATCATAAGTCATAATTAAATGATATAATAAATATATATCATAAGTCTTAAATAATAATAATTACTTCTTATATCATAAGTAATTAATCAATAATGAAAATCATTATTTTTTCATAAGTTTTAATATTTAACCATAAGTTTTAATCAAAAGTTCATCGGGTCGTATCTTGAGCCCCGGGTGTCGGTTTTCGGCGAGCCTTACATATATCTCCGCCTAAGCAAACCACCCAACACTTTGGTACACTCAAGAACACACCAAGAACAGCCCACAAGTCGTGATATACAGCCAATACACTACTTGGAACTTTAATTCAATCAAAAACGTGTTTTAGACGTAACGGGTGATTCGTGGCTTGGATTGAGATGACCCGAACATGAAAGTTCGCCCCACCATCAGTTCTAACACACTAACACACCCTAAAGTCACCAAATATGGTCACAAAGTCGGACCAAACCTGGTTCATACCAAAATCACATTTCAATCTTAACAAAATACCACTTTGATCATAATTAGGGTTCCGGGAATTGAAACGACATGAATCCGGAGTCTAAAATTAACGTCTTTATGAGAGGAACTCATCTAGATACTTTATTTTAACATTTATATCAGTCATCATATCAGAAACACACGAAAAATCTGCTGTCCAGAATTTTACAAACCGAAAACATGTGATTATGAGTACATCTATGCATACAAACACCATTACAATAATCCACAAACATCATACTACTAAATAATCATAAAAATACAGAAAATAAATGAAAAATCAAAAGTTCTAGGGTTAGGGTTTATACCCTAATCAATAATCAATGGATGTTATCGCGTAGAGGAGATTGAGAGGAACGCGTTGGTGTTAATCAATCCTTGATCCAAGCTTTAAAATTAATTGATGATGATGATGTTGGTGGTGGAAGTGGCGACGACTCAAAAGAGCAAAAGGAGAGGAAGAGAGCAAATATCTAAAATTAGGTTTGATAAAATTAGGAATAAAATGTAAAAATGAGGAGTATTGCAAAAATGAATGGGGTATACCCCCCTCCTTGACAATTTCGGCCAAGAACTGAATGGGGTGGGCCCCATAGTGGCCCAATTTGATAAATGACAAAATCCTAGTGGCCCGAACGCCCGAACGAAACCCGAAACGCGAAAACGCCGCTACGCGATTGATTTTTCGAAGAGATAATAAATACGCGACGAATAAAATATATAAACACTATATATAATCATATGACATCAAAATATCATATTTAAAATAATTAGGACTTAAAAATTCCAAAAGTTCGACCGTTGGTTTGAAAACCGAAAAGATTCGCCGGATAGAAATCCGCGACACGTAGAAACGTACAATTAAAGATATGAATACAAATATTCATATAACACATAATAATTAATATATTATTACAAAAATAATAATATAGGTCATAGAAATGACGTGGCACGAAAAATAATTAACGGTCGTTAAATAATTAACGGCAAAAGATAACAGAAAAAGTAGGGTCGTTACAGCTGCTGTATCGATCGTCGTCCTATGATTTACCGTAAGACCATTGTAGAAGGTACAGATTTGGGCTGACCGTTCTAACTGGTGATTAGGGCATTTCTTCAGTAGGGTTTTGAAACGCTCCCATGCAGTGTAAAGAGATTCATCATAACTTTGTTTGAAGTTAATGATGTCATTCTTCAGTTTGGTTTGTTTAGAAGGAGGGAAATATTTGGTTAGGAATTTAGTCGCCATCTCCATCCATGACGTGATGGAATCTTTTTCCAGTCCTTCAAACCAAGTTTGAGCATGATGAGTGAGAGAATATGGGAACAAGTATAGTCGAACTATATCTTGTCCTATCCCTGGCTGTTTGTAGGAGTTCGAAAGAGATATGAATTTATCAAGGTGAGAATTAGGATCGTCATTCGGTAATCCATGAAATTGACAGCTATTCTGAATGAGCTGGATGATGTGATGTTTTAACTCGAACGAGTGTCCTTGAATCTCTGGAAATCTGATTGGTCCTCCTCGACCTTCAATCGAGGGTTTCGTATTTTCTGCTAAAGTAACGCGTAACGGCATTTGGTTTCTGATTCGTGCTTCCTTGCGTGCAGTAGATTATTACGTCTGGATTAGGTACGAATAACAACGGCCCTGGTCTAGATCGGGTTTGGGTCATACACTGGGTATGCCTTTTTGTTTTTAATTTTCGCAAATAAGCTAAATTATAATAAGCTAAACTAAACTAATATAACTCTAAGGTAATCTAATTTAATCTAAGGCAATCTAAGGTAATCTAAGGTGGTCTAATCTAAGGTAAACTAGAGTAATCTAAAGTAATCTAATCTAATTAACTAACTATCCTATGGTGGAATATGTTTTTGGTTCTGGCTACTGATTCCCTGGTATTTCGATAACAAAGCTCCTCACAAACTATTCAACAAACCAAGTGGCCAGGCTGACTACGGAGAGGCAGGATCCTTTTGGTCCCAATATAATTGACGACTGTTCGGAAAATCCAATAACCAAGTCCGTGTATAATTGTCTTTCTTAGACACCACTAAATGCTTGCGAATAAGTTTGATAGAGAGCGGTATTGCCTGATACCAGTTCCCCGAAAACGGCGCCAAAAACTAGGAACCACTCTTGATATGGCCGAAACGGATGGTTTTTATTTGCGCGGTGTCGTTAGGCCGCGGTGCGCCAGGATCAGCCACTCGTGGGAGAGGGTACTATTTTAAATTTATATTTAGCCGGGCCTAAATCTTACTACTCCTTACAAGTAAGGGAAGTATGACCTAGAGTCGTATTTTTGAGATATCAGTAACATCGAACCTATATTGTAACCTAAGATAGTTAAGGAGTAGTGAATATTTATTTTGGGATTTTCTAATTTATAAGATAGATAAAGTAAATGCGATAAAATTTGTAATTCAGATAAGGTTAAAGTAAGTGTATACTATGACTTCATCAGTTATTCTGCCGAGATTATGGAATGCTGGCTCATGAATAGGCAGAGGCCTTGTATTCATTACACTGGTCCTAAACGCCCCTGTCATAAGACATGTCACTGGGTACTGCGTTAGGCTTAAAGATTCTGAATAGACAGCAACGTCCCTTACTCCCGACGCCCGTGCAGTCTGACTACAGGCATACACGTTCAGATGGCTCATCCAATTGAGCGACTCGGTTGGGTGACGTATTAACATTCCAAAATGGTCTAAACTTTCTTAAGCATAATAGAATACATGGTGTACCATATCCAAGAGACGTGATGTGCCTCAATGCTTTCGTTAATGATTGGTAAAAGATAGTTAGGCCCTTAAAAGAGTTCAACCATAAAGAACACCATGGCCAAGTCAAGTCTGACTTCCATGAACACGTTCGGTTATCCTAACGGTCCAATCCTTTATGTGTCTAAACAAACAGTTCCTTAATTAACTAAGAATCCCTCAAGCGGGGTGCAATACTTGAGACCGCGTTATGGTGCAGTGTACTGGTCAACACTAACCGTGTTCCATGGCCTTACTTAGCAGAGGTACAGCTAACAACAACCGTTGTGCTTCAGCGTGCACGTACGAAGTTTATATGCTTGGTGACTACACTATCATGGTCTAGGACCGACAATGTACTAGGGGTCTAGTCAGATGTTTCACTACGAAAGAGTCCTCAGTCAGAATCCAAAGCTCGATAGACTTACTACAACCGGTATGCCTCGGTCGATCTTACGTTGTATCCGATAGACTTCTCTTACCAAGGGGTAACACAGATAGTGTACTCTGAATCGGGGTTCGCGGCTTCCCAATAACAGAGCCTATAACTACGTTCTATTAGTTGGAAAAGCGATTGAGTTTAAAGCATAATCGGAAAGCACTTTGACAACATACACAGACCATAATATTATTTCGGCATTATAACTGCTTACATCATAGCATACACTAAAGATAACTACTCGCTAATCATGGCAATAATATCATAAAACATTATATAAGATAAAGGATATAAGTACCAGTAGATTAAACGAGTTCCGAATACAAAAGTGACAACTTCAAGACTCCAGACCGCTCCTAATACAATCTTCAGCGTTCTTCTCCGGGTACTAGGTTTCCCGCACGGAGTCGAAGGCCTTGAGAGTATGACTAATATTGTATAAGAGAGAGAAAGAAGTGAAATGAAGTGTGCGTTGGAATGAATGACAAAGACCCTTTAAATAGACTTGGAATTTGCCAGCATACGCCTGGCAGGGCGTATGGTAGCCCGTTTTTGGCAGGCCATATGCAAGGTAGGCCGTATGGTGGCTCGTGTGGTGGCACTGATGTTATGCGAGGTGTATATGAAATAGCTTTATTTTTACTAGGAAATACTATTAAATACAATACAATTTTACACAAGATATTTATTTATTTATAGAATGGATATACCTAAACCTTGCTACAACACTTATAGGCAGTGTACCTAATCGTACAGTAGTGTAGTTTTTAATAAGTCCGGTTCGTTCCACATGGAATCTTTTAAACAAAGCTTAACGCTATATTAGTTTTAATTTATAAAAATACAAATATATATAAGTAATATTATTATTATAAAAGGGGGTTTTTACCGTTTAATGACCGGTTTGTCGATTTTAAAACTTTAGTCGCAGTTAAAACCTAATGTAAAATATTAAATAAATAAAAGACTTAATTTAAAGCGTAAAATAAATAACGATAATGAAATTGCGATAAATAAAAGTGCGATAAAATAAACTTGCGATAATTAAAGAGTACGATAATTAAAAGTGCAATTAAATACAATGACAATAAATAAAAGTGTGATAATTAAAAGTGCAATTAAATATGAAAATAAAGGAATTATGCTTATTTAAACTTCCGTAATCATGATGTTTGACGCGTTGATTTTAGTTTTATGCCCATGGGTTAATTGTCCTTTGTCCTGGATTATTTAATATGTCCGTCTGGTTTTTGTCCATAACAGTCCATCAGTCATAAATATAAAGTGCGAGTGTCCTCGTCAAATTATCCTTATACCCGAAGTCAAATATTCCAGCTAATTGGGGACTTAAACTGTAACAAGGTCTTAATACTTTGTTTCATAATTACACCAGGATATCGACTGCGTGTAACCCAAGGTTTTAATACTTTGTTATCAATTATGTCAAGTGTCCTTGTACATAATTTCACCCCTGTTTTAATAATTCTAGTGACTATTAATCCATTCCCGTGTCCGGTTAAATGAACGATTATTCATACATATAAATATCCCGCCCATCGTGTCCGATTGAGTGTATATGGTTATTTATAGGTACGTCCAATTATAAATCTTTATATTAAAATTAACAAACTATCATTTAGTTAAACAAATATAAAGCCCATTAATAGCCCATAGTCTAATTTTCACAAGTGTCGTTCTTTTGTCCAAACCCCAATTATGGTACAAAGCCCAATTACCCAAATTTAATATTTAGTCAAACATCACGATTACTTCGGCATTAAATAAGCATAATAATAATTTAGCTACGAGACATTAAATTAAAAAGGTTGAACATAACTTACAATGATTAAAAATAGCCTAGCGTTACACGGACAGAATTTCGACTTACACCCTTACAACATTCGCTAACATACCCTTATTATTAGGATTAAAATTAAAATTAAAATTAAAATTAAAATTAAAATTATAATATATATACATATACGTTGATGAATGAAGAAGGAAAAAGATGTATAAAAATCGGCCGAATGCTCGGCCTTTTATAGGCTCACGTAATACTGTTTGACCTCCGCGAGTGCCGAGGTTTTTGTCTTCAAAGCTCCGCGAGTGCGGAGCCCCTGATTCCAGCTAACATAAGTTTGGCTCTAAGCTTGCCAACGGATTTTATTATATAAATATAATATAAATATATAATTTATATAATTAATTATATATTATATTATATTTATATACATAATTAATTTGTAACTTTCGGTCCCTTGCGTCGTACGTTGAAAGCTGGTTCATGTCTCGTTTTGGATTTTTGAACGTCCTTTCGTATGATTTAATATCTTGTACTTTGCGTTTTACGGCTTGTACTCTTGTCATTTTTAGGCGTTCCTTATCAATAATTTAAACCTCTTTGCTTGTACTTTGTACTTTTTAGCTTTTTGGTCGTTTGCGTCTTCAATTTGTCGAATCTGCGTTTTGTCTTCACCTTTTATTATTTAAACGAATATCACTTGTAAATAGAACAATTGCAACCAAAATCTTGTCTTTCTTGAGGGATAATGCTATGAAATATATGTTCGTTTTTAGCATTATCAAATTTTCCCACACTTGAGGTTGCTTGTCCTCAAGCAATATAGTCTTGAAATATACTAGAATCACTTCTTTATTTTTCACACTTTGTACATCAGTGATTTCTATACGGCGGTATGAAAAATGGTAGTAACGTTATGGTTTACAGTCCCACATGACTATAAAAATTTAGATCCATTAAGGAAATTGGATCTTTATGAAAACATTTGATCTTTTGAAAATTAAATCTAGCTTTTACCCTAGATAAGTTTTCCGGAATAACCCTTCACCGGTGTTTGCAAATTCTTTTTGTGGGTTTGGTGGGTTTCATATTTGAAATTTTTAGCTCAAAACTTGCGGTTTTGTGTCACCCACTTGCTAACCTTGTATTGGGAAAGCAACACGTCCAGTATACTTGTTCCGTATATTACCTTTTGATAAACTACCGTCCGGTTGTAAAGGAAAGCGTTGAACAAGCAACTGTTAAGGCAATGTCCCCTGACATACTTTTAATTATGGTCTATAACGTATCGGATGCAATTACTGTCCTTGGTAGGAGCAATAGTAAAGCTCACCCTATAATTTTTCGGTCTGGCACAAGGTCCTGTCTTTGACCATGCTATGCAACCACCGTTCTTACGGTTGACACCCGATTTGGTTCAGGTGACCTAAAGAATTTCAGGTGAATTCTCAGGATTTTACGTTCAATGGTAATGAACGCATTGAAAATGGGTTTTCAGAAAACAAATCGGTTTGTAATTTTGATCAAAATATTTTCTCGTTCAGCTCGAGTTTAGATATCATTGAATTCCATGAGTTTGAATTCTCAATCTTTAAGGTCAATCTCTAGGATTGAGTAATATCAGTCTTAAAAGCTGATTTTTGATCTTTAAGGAGATTATCCATTCTGGGGATCTGATTCATTAGTCTTATCCAGCTAATTTGCACGGCGTCCTCCCCATTTTACAAGACAGATCCTCTCATGGTTAGGATAAGTCTGACCACTTGGCGACCCTGTTTGATGCTGAGGTCCTTGGATTTCCTGCTGATTTTAGAGATGACTTTTCTAGATTTTTCGTCAACCTACAGCTGGTCTGGACGACAACTTCATGACCTAAATCAAGAAGCGCGTTTTTTTTCGAAAGACTTTACTTCCTTTAAATGATGAAATTGATTCATCGTGTAGATCCATCTTTTCTTACAGTAAATCGGGTAAAACTGATTAAATTAATTCAAAGCAAAAGTATCTTTAATTATTTGTACAAAAATATGTTTTAAATAACTTGGTAATTTTTCCCACACTTGGCTTTTTATTTTCTTTTATTTGCCTTTTTATTGTCCTCTATTCCATTTTAAATGAATTCTAACATTTTGGGTTGTTTATCAATTTATGTCCTTTCTGAGGTAACAATAATTTCGGTGTTAACACCTAGTTTTATTGTTCATAAATATGTATAAACATGATTTTGAGTTCATTTAATTGAAAATTTTGAAAATTTTACTAGAATTGGGTAGTCAGTATATAAGACTAGGGCTGTTCTTTATTATCAGAGAGCACTAGATTCTAATACAACTACTGCGTTACTAGTATTTCTAATGATAACCAAGTGTATAAAGTAAAAATTTTAAAAATCCGAAAGAATTTAACATTTAACCCCTTCCCACACTTAAGATCTTGCAATGCCCTCATTTGCAAGAAATCGGTAACAATTTAAATTATTGAGGGTGATTAGCGTAGAAATGATTAAATTTTACCAAAGTTTCCAAACATATTGGCATTTTTTTTTTATATAAAAAAGGTTATAATTTCTAAAACATAAATTAATAAAATTTTAAAAATTTGTTTCTTTTTAGGAGCGAGGGCGTTTCGGATCGTTGTCCTAGTCCGTCCCTTGACAAAATTTTAAAATTCGTCAATTCAAAGCGCGGTTTTTAAAAGTAAAGATTTTTGGGTTTTTTTTAAATGTTTTTGGTATACTTTAATTCAATAAGATTAAAAATAATGATAATAAAAGTTCTCGTCCCTCCCTCGGGTAAAGCAATTTAGGTTCAATGACCTAGTCTTCAACTTACGACGAATTTTAAAAATCATATTTTTAACTTAGCGAAAAAAAGTAAATTTTTGTTTTTGTAAATTCACACCAAACTTAAATTTAAGATGCATAAAATTAAAAATTCATATTATTAAAATTTAAAAATTCACACCAAATTTAAATTATATTTTTGTTTTCATACAAATTTATATTAAAAATATTAATTTTTCAAATATTTACAATTTTAAATATTAATTTTAACATGTTTACAATATTATTTTAATTAAAAACAAAGTAAAAATAAAATTAAAAATCTTTTTGGTCTTTTATCCCACTTTAATCAATCAAATATTATCAAAAATATGCGCCCCTCTTTTCGGTAAAGTAATTTCGGTTCATAACCTAGTTTAACTCATGACGAATTTTTGAAATATTTTGGGTTGATTGATTAAAGATATTTATACCTTAAGAATAAACGTTAAATTTCGCAGTGATGTAATAAATTTTTGTATGATATCAATAATTTCGGTCGCAAGACCAAATTTTATCGAATACCAATTTAATACTTTATAGCGAACAAATTAGCGTTTATTATCAAAAGGTTAAAAATAAAAATAAAAATAAAAACTGTACAAACTTACCTGTGAAATAAATTTCTTAGTGATATGCTCTAGCCCACTCATAAGATAGTCGGACTAATTGATTTTCCATGGCTACATAGGCGTAACCTCAAGCATTTAACGTTTTTTCTTCTAAACATATGAACGGTCCGTCTCTGCATAAAGTAACAAATTCGGTGTTTGAATAGGTTTGATTATTTGAACATTTACCTTCGTGTGACCATTTTCCGCATTTGTGACATCTTTCAAGGTGTCGTGCTCTTCTTTTCGCTGCGGATTTTGATTTTCCTTTACCAAATTGTAACTTATTATTTTCGCATCTGGATTCTTTTCTTACTTCGTCCAATTTGCCTCTGATTAATGATACTATTTCACTTGGAAGGGTGTCATTATTACGTTTAGTGATCAAAGCGTGTAGCATTAGACGATGGTTTAATTCACAGGAAGTCTTCATTTCGTAAAACTTAAAAAAATAAAAATTCAGAATGGGGGGAGAAGACTAGTTCTTTAGGGTCTGCTAGGGAAAGACCATTCGGGTTCCATTTTCGAGAACTACACGAAAACAGAAAATCTAACTCTAATAGAAATACATATTATCCTTTAAAAACTTGATTCTCCCCACACTTAGTTAGCTGTGGTGTCGAAATTGTGATTAACTTCGTTGTCGACTTCCATCGGACTATCTATGTAATGTTTAACTCTGTGACCATTAACCTTAAATTCAATCCCATTTGAATTTATCAATTCTACTGTTCCGTACGGAAAAACTCTTTTAACTATGAATGGTCCAGACCATCTTGATTTCAATTTTCCAAGAAATAGCTTGAATCGTGAATTGAAAAGAAGAACTCTGTCTCCTTCTTTAAATTCTTTTGAACTTCTGATTCTTTTATCATGCCATTTCTTCGTTCTTTCCTTATAGATTAACGAATTTTTGTAAGCTTCATGTCTTAATTCTTCTAATTCATTTAGTTGACTTAATCGTAGACGTCCGGCTTCATGTAAATCAAGATTACATGTCTTCAAAGCCCAAAATGTTTTGTGTTCAATTTCTACTGGAAGATGACATGCTTTTCAGTAAACGAGTTTGAAAGGTGTGGTTCCAGTTGGAGTTTTGTAGGCTGTTCTAAAATCCCAGAGTGCATCCTCCAATTTAATGGACCATTCCTTCGGATTTGATCCTACGGTTTTCTCTAGAATACGTTTTAAAGCTCGGTTGGTATTTTCAACTTGTCCACTTGTTTGTGGATGATATGCGGAGGAGAATTTATGAGTTATTCCATATCTTTTGAGAACTTTCTCAAGTTGATTATTACAAAAATGAGTTCCCCGATCACATATTAAAGCTTTCGGTGTTCCAAACCTTGCAAAAAGATGTTTTAAAAAGTTGACTACAACTCGTGCATCGTTAGTTGGGAGAGCTTGTGCTTTCGCCCATTTAGATACATAATCAATGGCTACGAGAATATAGAGATTATTATGAGATTTTGGAAATGGACCCATAAAGTCAATACCCCAAATGTCAAATACTTCACATACTTGAATGACATTTTGTGGCATTTCATCACGTTGACTTATTTTTTCGGCCCTTTGACAAGCATCACAGGATTTGCAAAGAAGGTGTGCGTCTTTCTAAATTGTAGGCCAATAGAATCCAGCATCGTAAACTTTTCTTGCTGTTAGTTGAGGCCCATAATGCCCTCATGTTGGTCCTGTGTGACAATGGTTTAAGATTTGACTAGCTTCATCTCCGAATACACATCGGCGTATTATTCCATCGGGACAACTTTTAAACAAATGTGGATCTTCCCAAAAATAGTGTTTTATATCACTAAAGAATTTCTTTCGTTTTTGGTACGATAATCCTTTTTCAAGGAATCCACATACTAAGTAGTTTGCATAGTCTGCAAACCATGGAATTTCATTATAATCTATCTACAATAGATATTCATCAGGAAAGTTGTCTTGTATGGCCGATTCATTTAGAATTTCTAATTCAGGATTTTCAAGACGAGAAAGATGATCAGCGGTGAGATTTTCTGCTCCCTTTTTATCTCGGATTTCAATATCAAACTCTTGTAAGAGTAAGATCCAACGGATTAATCGTGGTTTAGCATCTTGTTTCGAAAATAGGTATCTAAGAGCAGAATGGTCGGTATAGACCACGGTTTTAGCTAGAACGAGATATGAACGAAATTTATCAAAAGCCAAGACAATAGCAAGGAGTTCTTTTTCAGTAGTTGTGTAATTTGTTTGTGCTCCTTGTAACGTCTTACTAGCATAATATATAGGTTGAAATCGTTTTTCAATCCTTTGTCCTAAAACGGCTCCCATTGCAAAATCACTTGCATCGCACATTAGTTCAAATGGTAAATTCCAATTTGGAGTTATCATAATCGGCGCATTAGTGAGTTTTTCTTTAAGTATATTAAAAGATTTGATGCATTCATCTGAAAAGATAAATGGAGCATCTTTTTCAAGGAGTTTATTCATAGGAGTAGCAATTTTAGAAAAATCTTTTATGAAACGTCGGTAAAAAAATCTTTTATGAAACGTCGGTAAAAACCGGCATGCCCTATAAAACTCCTAACTCCTCTAACATTGGTGGGATGTGGAAGTTTAGCAATTACATCTACTATAGCTCTATCCACTTCAATTCCTTCCTTTGAAATTTTATGTCCAAGAACGATGCCTTCTTTAACCATGAAATGGCATTTCTCCCAATTAAGAACTAAATTTGATTGTTCGCATCTAATAAGCATTCGTTCAAGATTAACTAAACATGATTCAAAAGTATCACCGAAGACTGAAAAGTCATCCTTGAAAACTTCCATGCATTCTTCTATCATGTCATGAAAAATCACCATCATGCACCTTTGAAAGGTTGCAGGGGCGTTGCAAAGTCCAAATGGCATGCGTTTGTAAGCAAAAGTACCATAAGGGCGCGTGAATGTGGTTTTCTCTTGATCCTCGGGTGCTATTGGAATTTGAAAATATCCGGAAAAACCATCAAGAAAACAATAGTAACTATTTCCGGCTAATCTTTCCAACATTTGATCAATGAAAGGTAAGGGAAAGTGATCTTTTCTGGTGGCATCATTTAATTTTCTATAATCTATACAAACACGCCATCCTGTTACAGTCCTAGTAGGAATACGCTCATTTTTCTCATTTGTGATGACAGTCATGCCACCCTTCTTAGGTACGCATTGAACTGGGCTTACCCATGGACTATCAGAAATTGGATAAATTAAACCTGCATCTAGCAGTTTAATAATTTCTTTCTTAACAACATCTTGCATATTAGGATTTAGTCTTCGTTGGCGTTGCACATACGTTTTATGACCTTCTTCCATAAAGATTTTATGTGTGCAATACGAAGGACTTATTCCTTTAATATCATGAATCTTCCATGCAATAGCTGGTTTATGAGCTTTTAGCACAGAAATGAGTTAAGATTTTTCATTTTCAATAAGAGAAGACGATATTATTACAGGTAATTCAGATTTACCATGTAAATAAGCGTATTCCAAATGGTTTGGAAGTGGCTTTAACTCTAATTTCGGAGGTTCTTCTATCGATGATTTATATCGATATCTGTCTTCTTCTTTTAGCATTTGAATTTCTTCTGTTGTTGGTTCATATCCATTAGCCATAAGTGTAGCTAACATTTCAGTTTCATCAATTGGTTCAGTTCCTTCTCCTAAAGAACATTCTCCTGTTCCTTGTAATTCTGAAAATTCTTCTAACAATTCTGCATGTGAATCTATAGTTTGAATATAATAGCATGTATCATCTGCAGATTGCGGTTGTTGCATTGCTCTATCAACAGAAAAGGTAACACTCTCGTCCTCTATACTTAGGGTTAGTTTCTTACCAAACACGTCTATCATTGCTTTAGCCGTGTTTAAAAATGGTCTTCCTAATATGAGAGGAACTTGAGAATCTTCTTCCATGTCCAGAACAACAAAATCTACTGGAAATACTAAAGTACCAACTTTAACTAGCATGTTCTCCATTATCCCTCTAGGATATTTTACTGATCTATCGGCTAGTTGTATACTTATTCTTGTTGGTTTCAATTCTCCAAGGTCTAGTTTAGTGTATAGTGAATACGACATTAAATTTATACTAGCACCTAAATCTGCCAATGCTTCTATTGAACTAAGACTACTCAGAATCATGGAATTGTGAAACTTTCTGGATCAGATAGTTTTTCTGGTATCTTATTCAACAGCACTGCTGAACAATTAGCATTCATAGTAACAGCCGAGAGTTCTTCCATTTTCTTTCTATTCGAGATTAGATCTTTCAGAAATTTAGTATATCTAGGCATTCCTGAAATCACATCAATGAAAGGAAGATTTAGATTTATCTGTTTAAACATATCTAAGAATTTGGATTGCTCGGCTTCAAGTTTCTCCTTTCTCATTTTACTCGGGTAAGGAAGTGGTGGTTGGTATGGTTTAACATAAGGTTTAGCCTTAACTGTGTTATCTTCATTAACCTTTTCAACTACGGTTCTTTTTTTTTATCTTGTTCAGGTTGTGGTTCTTGTGGAGTAGGAATAGTTTCATCAGAAATTACAGGTATTTCAGGTGGTTTAAGTGTAATACCACTTCTTGTGGTAATGGCTTTAGCTGTTTCATTCCGGGGGTTAGCATTTGTATCACTAGGTAAACTTCCCGATTTTCTTTCACCTATTAACCTTGCTAGGTTACTTACTTCTTGTTCCAGATTTTGAATAGAAGCTTGTTGATTTCTAAATGCTTGAGCATTTTGTTCATTTGTTTATTTCTGAGATGTGAAAAATTGCGTTTGAGATTCAACTAGCTTCATCATCATATCTTCTAAATTCGGCTTTTTATTGGATACTTGTTGATTGCTAGGACCTTGTTGGTTGTTGTATGGAACATTTCGGTTATAATTCTGGTTTTGGTTGTAAATCGGTCTTGGCGGTTGATAATTATTCTGATAATTATTTCCAGGCCTTTGGTTTAGATATGAAACATTCTCTCTTTGCTCCATTGTTAGTTCAATACTAAGACAATCTTTTGTTAAATGTGGTCCTCCACACTGCTCACAACTAATTCGTATTGAGTGAATATCTTTAATCATCTTTTCCATTCGTCTCTCGACAGCATCTATCTTTGCAGATATGGAATCTAAGTCATGGCTAGAATCGGCTCTAGCTGCTTTAGATGATCTAACGATATCTTTTTCTTGGTGCCACTCATGTGAGTGGGAAGCAGTGTTATCAATAATTTTGTAAGCATCAGTTTCTGTTTTCTTCATAATGGAACCACCAGCTGCTATATCGATGTCTTTCCTTGTAGTGATGTCGCATCCTTGGTAGAATATTTGTACTATTTGACAGGTATCTAAACCATGTTGCGGACATCCTCTTAATAACTTACCAAATCTTGTCCATGCCTCATATAGAGTTTCATTTGGCTTCTGTGTGAACGTAACAATTTCTCCTTGAAGTCTTACGGCTTTAGATGCCGGAAAGAATTGTTTAAGAAATTTTTCAACTAAAACGTCCCATGTATCAATCGCCCCTTCAGGTAACGATTCTAACCAATCTTTGGCTTCTCCCTTTAAAGTCCAGGGAAATAACATGAGATATATCTGTTCATCCTCCACTTCTCTTATTTTAAATAGAGTGCAGATCCCATTAAAGGTACGAAGATGCTCGTTTGGATCTTCCTTCGGCGCACCACTAAATTGGCATTGATTAGTTACCATGTGTAGAATTTGTCCTTTGATTTCATAATCTGGTGCATTTATGTCAGGTTGAGTAATTGCGTGACCTTGGCCAGTGCGTTTAGCTCTCATACGGTCTTCCATACTTAAAGGTTCCAGATTTTCCATGATTGAATTTGTTGAATCTGAATCACTAGAGGATTCTGATTTAATGGTTGGTTCCTCAACAATCTCTGTTTGAATGATTGGTGGTTCCGGAGGAAAGATTAGTGGTTCAGGATCTCGGAAACGTCCCTGAATATTCTCCGGATTCTCAATTGTGAGGTCGGGTTCAAAAAATGGATTATCGGAAATTTGAATTGGAGTACTTGGTCGACTGGATGACGATTCTAAAGAAAAATCAACGGCGACAATATTTGCTAGATGTCTTGATCGAGTTACAGGTGGTGAACGTACAAAAGGTGGTGAACGTTTTGCTCGGTGCATTCACTGAATATCCTATTAGTTTTTTAAAAAGAAAGAAAAATTATATAAGTTATCCAATTAATAGACTTTTCTGATTTTGCCCACGTTTCGAATAGCCAAAAGATGCAGCAGAGGGGCAGGATTCGTTTGGTCTCAATATAATTGAGTACTGTTTGGCTCCAATAACCCGGTCCACGTACAAATCCAACTATTACTACGAACCAGAAAATTTTGATGTCTATCAATTTAACCGCTTAAAATAATTTTTCGTTGAAATTTAAGAAATTTAGAGAAGAAGTATAGAAAATTCTAAGTCCTAAAACTAGAATGTCGAGAAATAAGAAAGAAAAAGAGCGCGTCGAAAAATGTCGAAAAATAAAAGATTGAAAAATAATAGGCGTCGAAAAATAAAAGAAAGCAGCGCGTCGAAACTTAAAAAGGAACTAAAAACTAAGAATTAAAAGTTGCGTCTAAAAATATTAAAGCTTACAAGGAATTCTATATCCCAAATGGCAATATCTTAAAAAGGTACTAAAAACTTAGAACAGCGTCACAAAATTCTAAAGCACCTAAATCTTAGTCTAAAGAAAAAGCACCTAAGGAATTTTACGGCAAAGCCTAAAAATCTAGAAATAAAAATAACTATGGCAAATACTATGATTTAAAACTAAATACGAGCGAAAAATACAAATATTACGCTAAAACGAATAAAAAAAAGTACAAAATATAAAAATATACTTATAGTTGAAAAAAGTACAATTTTTATAAAAATATTATTTTTATATTATTTATTTAATAAAACTATTAATTTTATAAATTAATTAAACTAATTTTAACTTAATAATACAAATTAAATAAATAACTAAACTAATTAATTAAATAAAACCCTAAAAACTAATAAATTAAATTAATTAAACTCTAATTTCGTATTAATTGCAGTCCTAGGTTGACCTGTCAGATTGACCTCCGCGAGTGCGGTTAGGTCCATTTCAAAAGCTCCGCGAGTCGCGGAGGGTCAAATTTAGGCTGAAAAAGGGTTCGTTTTTGCACAGGTTCAGTTTTTTTTCTTTTTATTTTTTTTTATGATTTTCTGTTTTATCAAATATATATATAAAATATAAATATAAATAAATATTTTTATAAAACAATAAAATACTTATTTTTAAACTCAAAAGTAAAAATACTTTTTTTTTAAACTTTATATATTTTTAACAAACTCTTTTTGTATTTTTATATTTTTATATTTTAAAAAAAACTTATATTTTTATACGAAGGACTTAATAAAAACTTATATAAAATTATATTATTATTTTTTTTATATCATTAGCGTTGCGCTTTCGGCGTTTAAGTTTCCCGGCAGCGGCGCCAAAAATACTTGATGTTATGCGAGGTGTATATGAAATAGCTTTATTTTTACTAGGAAATACTATTAAATACGATACAATTTTACACAAGATATTTATTTATTTATAGAATGGATATACCTAAACCTTGTTACAACACTTATAGGCAGTGTACCTAATTGTACAGTAGTGTAGTTTTTAATAAGTCCGGTTCGTTCCACAGGAAATCTTTTAAACAAAGCTTAACGCTATATTAGTTTTAATTTATAAAAATACAAATATATATAAGTAATATTATTATTATAAAAGGGGGTTTTTACCGTTTAATGACCGGTTTGTCGATTTTAAAACTTTAGTCGCAGTTAAAACCTAATGCAAAATATTAAATAAATAAAAGACTTAATTTAAAGCGTAAAATAAATAACGATAATGAAATTGCGATAAATAAAAGTGCGATAAAATAAACTTGCGATAATTAAAGAGTACGATAATTAAAAGTGCAATTAAATACAATGACAATAAATAAAAGTGCGATAATTAAAAGTGCAATTAAATATGAAAATAAAGGAATTATGCTTATTTAAACTTCCGTAATCATGATGTTTGATGTGTTGATTTTAGTTTTATGCCCATGGGTTAATTGTCCTTTGTCCTGGATTATTTAATATGTCCGTCTGGTTTTTGTCCATAACAGTCCATCAGTCATAAATATAAAGTGCGAGTGTTCTCGTCAAATTATCCTTATACCCGAAGTCAAATATTCCAACTAATTGGAGACTTAAACTGTAACAAGGTCTTAATACTTTATTTCATAATTACACCAGGATATCGACTGCGTGTAACCCAAGGTTTTAATACTTTGTTATCAATTATGCCAAGTGTCCTTGTACATAATTTCACCCCTGTTTTAATAATTCTAGTGACTATTAATCCATTCCCGTGTCTGGTTAAATGAACGATTATTCATACATATAAATATCCCGCCCATTGTGTCCGATTGAGTGTATATGGTTATTTATAGGTACGTCCAATTATAAATCTTTATATTAAAATTAACAAACTATCATTTAGTTAAACAAATATAAAGCCCATTAATAGCCCATAGTCTAATTTCCACAAGTGTCGTTCTTTTGTCCAAATCCCAATTATGGTACAAAGCCCAATTACCCAAATTTAGTTTTAGTCAAACATCACGATTACTTCGGCATTAAATAAGCATAATAATAATTTATCTACGAGTCATTAAATTAAAAAGGTTGAACATAACTTACAATGATTAAAAATAGCGTAGCGTTACACGGACAGAATTTCGACTTACACCCTTGCAACATTCGCTAACATACCCTTATTATTAGGATTAAAATTAAAATTAAAATTAAAATTAAAATTATAATATATATACATATACGTTGATGAATGAAGAAGGAAAAAGATGTATAAAAATCGGCCGAATGCTCGGCCTTTTATAGGCCCACGTAATACTGTTTGACCTCCGCGAGTGCGGAGGTTTTTGTCTTCAAAGCTCCGCGAGTGCGGAGCCCCTGATTCCAGCTAACATAAGTTTGGCTCCTAGCTTGCCGACGGATTTTATTATATAAATATAATATAAATATAATATGAATATATAATTTATATAATTAATTATATATTATATTATATTTATATACATAATTAATTTGTAACTTTCGGTCCGTTGCGTCGTACGTTGAAAGCTGGTTCATGTCTCGGTTTCGGATTTTCGAACGTCCTTTCGTATGATTTAATATCTTGTACTTTGCGTTTTGCGGCTTGTACTCTTGTCATTTTTAGGCGTTCCTTATCAATAATTTGAACCTCTTTGCTTGTACTTTGTACGTTTTAGCTTTTTGGTCGTTTGCGTCTTCAATTTGTCGAATCTGCCTTTTGTCTTCACCTTTTATTATTTAAACGAATATCACTTGTAAATAGAACAATTGCAACCAAAATCTTGTCTTTCTTGAGGGATAATGCTATGAAATATATGTTTATTTTTAGCATTATCAGGCACGTATATGGCAGGCCGTTTTCATACTGGCAGGCCGTATGGCAGGCCGTATGGCTTGCTGGTCAGCCTTGATTCCCTGGATCGTAACTTGATTTCTTGTCTTTCACCGTTTTCGCTCTAGAATCTTCGTTTTAGCTCCGATTCTCTTGATTCTTTTTGCACCGCCTTCGTAATTACTTGTTCTTCAATTCTAACCGACGAAGTGGGTATTTTGCCGACAAAGTTCGAATCTTTCTTGTTTTTGGGCCTTAATACCGGGGTGAAAATGTGACTTTTTAGCCGATATCATGCTCACTAGTTAGGATTCAAGTAACTAACCTACTTCAATAGATTAAGTGTAAAATGGTTCACAATGAAAGTATAGTCAATTGTCTATGTGGTCTAGTCTAAGTAACTAAGGGTGATTACTTAAGATTTAACTTTGATGTCTCTACATATTTCATGATTATCTTATAGAGACATTATTCAATTAATCTCTAAACTAAACTCAAAAAGAACATGACTTGTGATTAATTGAAACTAGGAAGTTAATGACATAGTGACTAGTCTTTAGAATTGAACCAAGAGCATTAAAGTGACTAACTAAGTCTTGACCAAACTGAGATTTCCCAAAATATCAACCAAGACACTTCTCCAAGAATGTTGGGTTTGCCACTTTTGGAATGATTAGTCACTTTCATGCATTAAGACCAAATCTCACACACTTAATGCAAATAGTACTTGTATAGGATGTTTGGTTTCTTTTGCAGGTGCTAGAAGGATTAAAGGTGTCAAAATGTGGTGTTCAAATTTGAGTCAAATGGCTATACAACGGATACCAATTTTGGACTGGAGCATGCATGGTCGCACCACAGTCGACCGTGATGACAACCGTGTGTCAACAGCTACTTTTTGAATCCCACCATAAAAGGCAAACATTTAAGAGCATTTGAAGCTGACCCTCTTGCATATTTCAAAGGCTTATCTCCAGTGATCACAAGTGCATCAATTACTACTCAAATGTGATCAAGCAAGAGAAGATTCTATGATCTTATAGATATAGAACTGGGTTGTTGTAAACTTACTAATCAAAATTATTTATCTTGTGAATTTACTTAATGTAATGTATGTCCTAGTATTGTCTTAGGATCATCATTGCAAAGTGTATAAGTCTTGTAACTTCAATTAGTAGAAGCATAGGCTAGCTTAGTGATCTACTTCCTTAAAGGGATTTAGGAAGTTGATTAATCTTATTTGGAGATTAATACTTGTCCAAGGTGAAGACAAGTTGATCTAGGTTGGAGTTGATCTTTCAAAGGGATAGAAAGATTAGGTTTGTTGTCTACCAAAAAAGTTGAAAACTTGTAAATCGGATCTCCACCGGGTTTGGAGAAAAGTGCTTAGTGAAGCAACAAATCCCGATTAGTGTAATCGGGGAGTGGATTAAGGTGGATTAGATAACATCCACCCGAACCATTATAAATTCTTGTGTCTATGTTCTTTACATTACTTCATTTATCATTTTGAACATATATACTACACACATCAAGGTTGAGTTGAGTTGGTTGATCAAAGTTAAATCGAATTTGGTGATCAATCGAAAAAGTGTTAAAAAGTATCAAGTAACTATTCACCCCCCTCTAGTTACTTACAAAATGGAAAAAGTGAAGAGAAATTACTGAAATGACTAAAATACTCTCACATGCATGGCATGTGACTAAAGTAAATAGAGGATTTTAACGATCGTAAGTCAGAAGGACGAGCTGTGCAAAAAAATGAAATCATGTGGACGAGCACATGTACTTATTTAAAGGAAAATTTTAATTGATTCTAGTTGTAGGACCGACTATGTGCATTTATTTAACCATAGAGACTATCAGTATATTTTTAAAAAGAAAAGTAATATCGGTATAATTCTCATTAAACCATAAGGACCAATGGTGTGATTTACACTTATTCAAATTTCATTGCTGACATGTTTTAGACTATTCCTTGAAGGCTAAGTATGAATTTTGTAAGCCCATTGGGCCTTTGGTGTTATTAATAAATCAGCCTTTCATAAAAACAAAAATGATATGTCAATCGATTATTACTAATGAAGATCGATATCTTATAATTTGTGTGCAGTTCTCAAGAATCAAATTAGCTACATCAAGATAGATTTAACATCACATCTTAATCATCGAATATATATTTTAGCTTTAGCTAATGATAAGTTCAAAATATACATTTTAAAAGTTCTTATTCCTTCATGATTTATAATAGGTCTGGGCTTAAAGTGATGGATTATAATTGTATTTTATGTTAAATGATGCAAATTAGAAAATGCTACATATCGAGCCTTTAAAGTAAGCATCTAAGGGATTAAAATACGGGCCAATCACCAAAATACCCATTTTTTTGGCCTTTTCTGAGCTGGAACCCTTTTTTTTTTTTTTGAGAATTTGCCCGCGCAAGGCGCAAGGATGTTTATACCTTGTGACCTTGCGGCTTGCGCCTTTGCGTGTAAACGCAAGGCGCAAGGATAAGGACTTGCGTCCTTGCGTCCTTGCGCCTTGCGTCTTATCAGAATGAATTTTTCCTGATTTCTGGATAAGATTTTTTGGATTCTTTGTACCTTTACGGATAAGATTATGTACCTGTCTATTTAATGAGGCTAGAACTCCAGATTAATCATTTTATTTCACTTCAATTTCAAAAAGATCAAGTCATTAGAGCATCGTTAAGGTACCAACTTTTATCTATTTTTTCACTAATTTGTGTCTTAATGAGTTGTAGTAATGATGAAGCATTTGTTGTTCATATATGTTGTGGGGGTAATTTTGAATTTGTTAACAACATACCAATGTATCTGCCTCTTGACTGTTTTAGAACCAGATTAAAACTACCACTTGCTCCACAAAAACCAATAAATCGAAGAGTATTGTTAAGGAAAATTCTCAAAAAAAATTGAATTGCCACCTAATGCACCTGTTTCGTTAAGATATATTGATAATAATCATATTTTTTATATTACTGATGATCATGAAGATTTTTTTGAGTTTTTAAAACACGCTGTCACATACGAGCCTATTGATATTTATGTTGTCGACAAAGTTAGAATGCTTCAACCCGGACAAAGTTCACAAACACACCAGCCCCAACAAAATCCACAAACACACCATCTCCAACAAAACCTCCGGATTCTCGAGTCTCAACCAAACAAACAAACTCACCATCTGCAAAAAGAACAGGATGAAATACACAATTCCGAACCAAACCTCGAAACACACTATTTGGAAGAAAAACAGGCTGAAATACCACCTCCAAACACAGAAGAATTTGACTTCTTCAACCATGGCGCCGAGAACGTGTGTAAAATTAAAAAAATAGAGAACCCGTTTATACCTGTTGTTGGGTCTAGTGAATCGGATGAAGCAAGTGAAGAGGAAGATGAAGATGAAGAAGATGAAGAAAAACAAGACGTATTCTGGAATATGCCAACTCTACACAGTCAGCAAGATGAAGAAAACCCAGAATTTACGACCCCAATTCAAACCACGTATCAGGTATCTGATTTGGTCAAAGTTCGTCAAACGTTTTCGAACAAGGAAGAATTCGTAAACCAGCTATTTACAAAATGCCTTGAAGAAAACTTTCAAATAAAGCCTGTAAAGTCAGACAAATCTCGGTACACCGCTAAATGTGTGTTGCCAAATTGTGAGTGGAAATGTAGTGCATACAAAATAAGACACACTGAAAACTTTATGGTTAAAAAGTTGCATGACGTACACACTTGCTCACGCACACAAATTATGGGAAACAATAAACATGCTACTAAAAAGGTGTTGGGTAGTATTCTTATGGATTCGTTCAAGGCTGCTAATCGAGAGTATAAACCAAAAGATATACGTGATGATGTAGCCAATCGGTTTAGAGTGAGCATATCATATAATCAAGCATGGAGGGCCAAGTGTCAAGCAATAGAGATGTTACGTGGCAGTAGTGATGACTCCTTTAGAATGCTTCCCATTTACCTTCATAACCTTAAGATCCACAACCCGGGGACCATCACCAATTTGGTTACCGATAAAGAAAATAAATTTGTGATGTGCTACATGTCCATTGGAGTAGTTGTAAGTAAATATATATTAGCAAAAACCACCTTTTAAAATGTACACCATACGCAAGGCGCAAGTGTCACCTTGCGCCAACGAATACGCAAGGACGCAAGTACAACCTTGCGACTGACATTAAAGACGCAAGGTCGCAAGGCTTTACTTGCGCTTCGTTGTCGCAAGACATAAGAGTATTCCTTGCGCCTTGCGTATGGTGTATGAGGTCTTATTAATAATATTTGATTTTACTGTTAAAATTTCATGCAGATTCGATCATTTGTGCAACATGTCCGCCCGATAATCATCGTCGATGCTGCACATTTAAAGGGTGGGTACCTGGGTACTAATTTAGTTGCTGTTGCGATGGATGGCAACAATGGAATTTTTCCATTGGCTTATGGAATTGGTGAAGGCGAGACAAACAGTGTTTGGTCATGGTTTTTTGGTAACCTAAGGGATCATTTAATGAGTTGTGGTATGGTTGATCGTATGTCAGAGATTACTTTTATTTCTGATCGTGCTCCTGCAATAGCACACGGCATTGCAAACGTGTTTCCGGAAGCGTTTCACGCTCATTGTGCACGTCATTTATTCATGAACATCAAAACTAAATCCAACAAGATGAAATTCTTCGAATGGCACTTTTGGAAAATGGTTAAGGCGTACCGTGCGTCGGATTTTCATGATCATCTAGATGTATTTCGAAGGAGATTGAAAGCGTCTTATAAAGTTCTATGTGAGGATGGTATCAATAGATGGTCCAGAAGTTAATCTACTCATATTAGGTATTCATACCTTACAAGCAACAGTGTAGAGTCTATAAACTCTCTATCAAGACATGCTCGTAAACTACCCGTTTGCATGTTGTTCGAATTTTTTCGTTGTTCAATACAGGATTGGTATTTCAAACATCGCAACAAATCAGTTAGTCTTACTTCACCGGTTACTCCATATGTTGAACGTAAGCTAGCTAAGAGGACGGACAAATCATGAAGATGGCGAGCATTTCCATCGACAAATGATCTAATAGAGGTACATGATGGACGAAAAAATGGGTTGGTTAATCTACAAGATAGAACTTGTTCATGTGGTCAATGGCAATTATCAGGCATACCCTGCGGTCATGTGATTGCATCAGCACGACACTTCGGAGTGGAGGATATTAGTTGTTATGTATCGCATTGGTTCAGCACTCAAACATACATAAATACGTATTCCGAACACATTCTTCCTCTCCCCCATCGGTCTGAATGGTCGGATCCGGGTCCCGGGATTTTGCAACTTGTACACCCCCCAGTTCTAAAGAAAAGACAACCCGGACGTCCTAAAGGTAAAAAACGCATTCCTTCAAAAGGTGAAGAAACTTCAAAAAAAGTAAGAACTTGTAGTCGTTGCAAAGAACCAGGTCATTCTCGATCAACATGCCCAGCTGCTTATGACCGAACAGGTGAATCAACTTCTCAACGGGCAAGAAAGACAACCTCAAAGGCGAAAGAGACAGTCGAACCATCTCAAGCTTATCAATCTCAGTTTTATCCAACGTACAATTTAGGTAGTAATTAGTTCCTATAAGTCGTTTATTTTCAGGAACAAATTAAGGTGTGATGAATTCCGTTGTTGTAATATTTTTTAATTAGTATTTTATGATGTGGTTTCGTGTGTTACTTCACATGTTATAATATTGAATGCACAAGCTAGTGGTACAAGAATAATCAAAATGTTGTGGCGCAAGGTCGCAAGATGAACCTTGCGTATGTTTCAAAAAAGGGGCGCAAGGACGCAAGAAGTACCTTGCGCCTGCTTCATCAAAAGGCGCATAGACGCAAGACGTACCTTGCGCCTGCTGCTAATTACGAGGCGCAAGGGCGCAAGAAGTACCTTGCGCCTAAGGCTATCACGGGACGCAAGGTCGCAAGGTCTGATTACACACCTTTGCGCCTTCAAAATTACAGTTAGGGACCTGTTCACAGTTTACAACATTTACAGTTTATACACAAATTACATAACTAACTACAGTTTTCAGAATAAAACCTCAGTTACCAACTTTTGCTTTCTCTTTTGGTGGGGGTTCCTGGGTATCAAAGCGTGCACGAAAGAAGGTCTTGGCCATTCTCACTCTGTAGTCTTCTGCGGCCTTTTTAGCATCTCCAATGTTTGGGATTTCATCCCACCCAAAGATCACCCTCTCCATATGGATGCAGACCCAAACACCACAGTCCCCATTACGTCCACTTTGCACCGGCACGACTGGTGCTGCCTCGGTCATGAACTCTATACTCTCCTTGTTTTCCAAGTATTCAACAATCTGGGAGTCTTGCTTTTGGTTAAAGTAATCAATTGCTCTTAAGTATACAGGCAATTGATCTCCCAGATCTTTGGTGAGCTTGACAATTTCTTGATCAACATGACCGGGCAAACTATCGTACACCAATATCTTCTGTTCCTCCAAGTTCAAGACAATCAGAATAAAGTGTTGAGCATCGTAAAAGTGAACGGGGATCAAAATCTGCAAAAAACATACACAATATTAGGTAAACTGTAAAAGGCGCAAGGACGCAAGACCATACCTTGCGCCTGCATAATTGACGCAAGGACGCAAACTCAAGGACGCAAGGACGCAAGGACAACCTTGCGTCAACCCGAAACACAAGGCGCAAGGACGCAAGGGCAACCTTGCGTCCAACCTAAAACACCAGGCGCAAGCACGCAAGACTTCACCTTGCGCCTGTTCCAGAACACTTCAAAACCTAAAATTCATTGGGAATTAAAACATACCTTATCACAATAGGCCCAGGATGGATATAGCTCATCACTACCATCCCCTAATCCAATCAAATACATATAATCAGGTGCATTCTCCCCTGTGATTGCTACTTCTCCTATTTTCTCCGCCTCTTTCCGTTTCTCTTCCTCCATTTGTGTATCATCATAATAGGACTGAAACGCTGCAAGCCTAGAAAGGAAACCCAGTGGCATGACAGTCCATCGAGAACTACACGCAAACGAGTCGGTCGAGATAATAGGAGTGGAATACTGGCTTGCTCGGGGGAGAACCCTCTGACGATATCTCAACATAAGTGTAGCCCATCCATCAATATGCTAAAATTGTGATAAAACAAAATCAAATAAGCATGAAACTTACTTAGTTTTCCAAGAATGGAAACAAATAAGCGAGCAACTTACTAAGTTTTCCAAGTATCCGGAATATCCAAGACCAAGTAACCTGATCCAAAACTCAGGTGTGAGGTATATAAAATTTTCGTTCTGAAAAACGAACATGCACCGCGTTTCTTGCTTACTATCCACCATACTCTTCGGATCTTTTGCAGGCCCAACGTGCTTTCTACCGTCTCTCCAAGCAGTGGGTGGTGGTGGTAGTAGAGTTCCTTGATCATTCACTAGCCTGTCTACCATCGACCAAATTTCCTCTTCATTAACCCAATCCTTTTGCGACCGTTTACGCTTTTTCACAACCGGTGCAACAACAGCTTCTTCAACAATAGGGTGGGGTTCTTCTTCAACAACACCCTGTTCTTCAGTATCGAGATTAACAACCTCCTCAGCCTCAGACACCCTCAGCCTTTTCACTTTGCGAGCAACATCATCTGACAGCTGTGAATTATAGAAAGTCAGGAAAAAGGGCGCAAGGGCGCAAGATAACCCTTGCGACATACGCAAGGACGCAAGGAACGACCTTGCGCCATTTATGTAAAACAGGCGCAAAGTCGCAAGATCATACCTTGCGCCTGTTTGGCAAGGCAAGCGCAAGGACGCAAGATATGACCTTGCGCCCACTTTTAACAAACACAGCCTATTTAGTCTCAATAATTAATGACAAAACTGCAAGTTAAGGTAAAAAAACTGTAATTAAAGATATACCTTCTCGATTGGTTTTCTGTATCCCGGTGTTGTGAAAGGGGAGCTTAGTACACGCGTTGGTCGTCGATCTCTCATTCCACGTCTAATCCGTTGAGCTGATTTGTCGTTTTCATTGTCTGAGAAGGATCGACCAAGTAACTCCTCACCTTCATTTTGCTCTTGTTCTGATATTCGTTTCTCTTGTTCAGATATACGTCGCTCGTGATCATTTATTTGCGTTCTACACTCTTGCAGCTCCTTCTCTTGCCTATCCATCCGTTTCACCAAAGACATGTATAATTCCTTTGCATCAGTAGATAAGTTTGATTGAGTCTGAGATTGAGACTGAGATTGAGATTGAGATTGAGACTGTTCTCCACCACCATGTTCCTCATTGACAGGTTCATCTTCAACAGGTTCTTCAACTTCCTCATCCACTTCCGTCCCATCAAAGTAATGGCAACTTTTTACCCACCATTGACATCCACTCTCAACATCAGTGGGATGCAGAGTACGAAAAGGTCGTTTATTCTTCGGACATTCATCCTGTACAACAAGAGCAAAAGTTAAATACACAGGCGCAAGGACGCAAGATGAATCTTGCGTCTTCATCAAAACGAGGCGCAAGGACGCAAGATCAACCTTGCGCCTCGTAAATGATGACGCAAGACTACTCTTACGTTGACCATAAAACGTTAGCTAAGGGCGCAAGGACGCAAGGAAAAACCTTGCGTCCCGTAAACAAACACGCAAGGTTGGCCTTGCGTTGGCCATATGGCGTAAGGTACAGGCGCAAGGTCGCAAGATCAAACCTTGCGCCTTTGTCACGCAAGGACGCAAGATATATCTTGCGCCCATCACAGAACCCATTTTTTTCCTAGATCCTTACTCTGTATTCTTCCAGCACCAACAAAACTTTTATGTTAAAAACAACACTTACCATAACGTTTAGGAGATGCAGGTAATCAGTGACTGAAAAAGTCTCAGCCGATGAACGTTTCCAAAATAAGGCCCTCGGTACTCCATTTTTGTCTGTCTTGTGGGCAAAACTTTTAATTGTTCGTCGATATGCCTCGAGAATCCAAATCTACAAAATTAATTAAATAAATAAGGACGCATAAAAAAATAATATACGATTCAAATGTTGAGGTATTAACCAAATCTACCAAACTTGTTGAGGTATTACCTTAAATGACCACATAAAACCGACCAAAGTATAACCCTTTCCCACCTCTAACTGACTTTCCCGAGCTTGAAATCCATCTTTAACTACGGGGTAAGTGGCATCCCAAATACGATTACCCCACGGGTAGTCATTCAATTTAGCAAAATCTTCGACTAGCCATAGGTATTGTTTGCTCACCACATGAATCCCTTGCTTACCCATAAATGCTCTCTCCACAATCAAAATAATGGCTAGTCGCACGACATCATCATCACTAACCACAAAATCAGCACCATCATATAAAAGCTTTTGAATATCGGTAATTGTAATGTTTGAATTATCTTTACGCTTTGGGAAACAACGTCGTCTAATCGGTGGTGTTTCTACATCATAACTTCTTGGAATGTAATGTGCCATGTCCGTGCGACGACTAAACTTAAACCCCGTGATGAGACAAAATTCCCGCCTACTAAATCTAATTTTGAAATTCGGACGGAAACTAAACCATATTTCCTCATCATCAGCAGGGTACTTTTCATCTATTCCTATCGGTCGCTCACTCTTTCTTTGGAGCATTGCATGTACAAGGCCCGGATCATTGCCGGTGTAAGTAAGATCTAGCCAAGGACCAAAACAAGTTCCCCTAAAAAAATTTTGTTGATTCTCAGTCATCGATGCCTTTAGTTGAGGTATAACATTCAGCATATTCTTCATCGTCAACTTCGCCTCAACATATCCCTGAAACAGACAGTTTTTCAGGAAAAAAATACAGCCGCAAGGACGCAAGAAGCACCTTGCGTCTCGTTTATCACACAGGCGCAAGGACGCAAGACGTTCCTTGCGCCAGCTGCTACGGACGAACGCAAGGACGCAAGACTTTCCTTGCGCCTATACCAGATTCTAGTTTTAAGGCCTAAAACAATCGTGTTCTAGTTTTTATAAATTGTTAGCTTCCAAATACTGTAACTTTAGCAAATCTAGCAACACTATAAGTGAGTTTTGCATCACCAAGCTCGTTGAAGCATTTCATCGAACACTTGGTGTGCAACAAAAATTATATATCATTTTCGACATACAAATGGAGTAATCGAACGGAGATAGTTGAAAGGAAACACTTACCTGTTCTTGTGACATCTTGATCACCTTTTTCGTCGGTTTTTTTTCTATTCCTTGTTCTCAATCGTGTTGGTGACGGTGATGCGAATGGAGGCGGTGATGGTAACGGTGGGGAAAATGTACTGATGGCGGTGGTGCTGGCGATGGTGGTGGTGGTGGTGGTGATGTGGTGAGTCTCAGAAGAAAAGTCGCAAGGGTAGACGGGTCGCAAGGGGGACGCAAGTGCAAGGTACTTAGTAATCGCCGTCGGTCGCAAAGTGGTCGCAAGAGATGAGTGTCGGGGTGTGTGTGTGTGTATGTGGTGTGTGATATCTATATTTGACCTAAAATTTTTAACACATGGACGCAAGGACGCAAGTCGCAAGGACGCAAGTCGCAAGGTAGCTAGGTCTCTTGCGCCTTGCGCGGGCATTTTGTCAAGTTTTTTTTTTTTTTTGGGTTCCAGCTCAGAAAAGTCCAAAAAAATGGGTATTTTGGTGATTGGCCCTTAAAATACCTCACACGTTTTGTCTTTGTTGTAGGTCAGCCCAAGCAAAAAGAGCCCAGATGAAAACAGCCCAATACTTAAAGAAAATCAAGAACGTGAGTTTACTATAGGGCATAACTGCACATAACTGTCATAAGTACGAGATTAAATTTGAATTTTTATTATTTAGTAAGTTATTTGGCACATTAAATAAATAATAATTATTTATTCATCACTTTATTCCTCACAGACATCAGACAACATAACTTAATAAAAATAAAAAACAAACAGGGCCCAAATCCAATAGTGTGGGAAAGGTTTAGTCCACGGTCGTAAACCGGAGATTTTATCTTATTATTTTCGTGCAGAATGTGATAGGAGGTTAGGGTTACATTATAAAGGGATTAAACAAATTATTTCCTCAATTAAACCCAAATTCAGCACTAACCTCACATCGCGGTCTGTGAGGCAGGCCTCGCAATCCGCGAGCCTCATAAAATAGCATCTTGTGAATATAACATCACACCTTACGACCTACAAGAGGTAGCTCCGACTTGAGAGATCCCTTGACAATTTTTCATCCATTCTCGCGTGACATGACTCGTCTCTCGCAACTTGTGACATGACTCGTCTCTCGCGACTAGTGAGCTATTTGAATATAATGGGTAATAAGTTATGTATCTGACGTTTTATATAGTAATTTACTACTTATATCATCCATTTTTGATGACGTATTTGTCTAGATTTGAATTTATGAAATAATTATTAAATAGTCAACTCATTGTTCTGAACGTCAATAACATGTTTGATAATTATTATCAGTTAACTCTATAAATAATGTAAACTCAATGTATAACTTATAAATAAATAGATAAGTATTATTGTTTAATAAGTGTTTTGAATAAATATGATATTAAGAAAATGAGGATGGTGAATGTTTTAGAGGGCATTTGAATTCCGAATGGTTCATTACAAATTTCTTGACGATTCAATATTATTTTTAATTCAGATGTTACAAATAAACATATTGAATGCTAAATGGTTTGATATTAACAAGTTAACTAACAAGCAATCAAACACAGTTTATTAATGAATACTAGTACTTCCAACTTTTCGAACATGAAGAAGAAGTGGCCGCTTTGATTAAGAAAATATGATTGATTGGTGAAAAAATTTGGCTGGATAGTATGGATTTCCACTACCTTTGTAGTACAAGGACAGTCAAAAAAATTTGTGGAAAGGGTATATGATGTTGTGCGAGGTGGTGCGCGAAATAGTTATATTTTTAATACGGAATACTACAAAATACACAAGTTTTAATTATTTATTTACAGATAGGATATACCTAAACCTTGCTACAACACTTATAGGCAGTGTACCTAATCGTAGAGTAGTATAGTTTTTAGTAAGTCCGGTTCGTTCCACAGGGAGACGACTTATTTTACACTATATTTTTATATAACTATATTTGTACAAAATATAAATATATATATTACAATTATTATTATTATAAAAAGGGGGGTTTTACCGTTTAATGACCGGTTTGTCGATTTTATATTTTAAGCGAAGAGTAAAGTAAATGACAATATTTAACTAATGATAAAATAAATAACAATAATTAAAATAACAATAAATAAAAGTACGAGGAAATATGAAATAAAATATATTATGCTTATTTAAACTTCCGTAATCATGATGTTTGACGCTTTGATTTAATTTATTACCCTGGGTTAATTGTCCTTTATCCTGGATTATTCGATAAGTCCATCTGGTTTTGTCCATAATAGTCCATCGGTCATAATTATAAAGTGCGAGGGTCTTCGCCAAATTAACCTTATACCCGAAGTCAAATATTCCAACTAATTGGGGATTTAAACCGTAATAAGGTCTTAATACTTTGTTTAATGATTACACCAGGTTATCGACTGCGTGTAATCCAAGGTTTTAATACTTTATTAACAATTACACCAATTACCCTTGTATGTAATCCACCCCTATTTTAATGAGTCCATTGACTATTAATCCATCTCCCGTTTCCGGTCAAATGAACAATTATTAGTATTTATAAATATCCTGCCTACCGTACCCGATCAAGCGTATGTGATTATATATAACTACGTCAAATTGTAAATCTCTATATTAATCAAATATAAAGTCCATTAATAACCCATAGTCCCATTTCCACAAGTGTCGTTCTTTTGTCCAAACCCCAATTATGGTCCAAAGCTCAATAACCCCGTCTTAATATTTAGTCCAACATCACGATTACTTCAGCTCAAATAAGCATAATAATAACTTAAATACGAGACATTAATTTAAAAAGGAGAACATAACTTACATTGATTATGTATCACGTAGCTTTACACAGACAGAACTTCGACTTTAAAACCCGTAAAATAACTTTTACATAACCCAAACTAATCTAATATAAAACTAACCTATTATATATATATATATATATATATATATATATATATATATATATATATATATATATATATATATACACATATATATATTATATATATTATACTATACTACAGAGGGAGTAATTAAAAAAGGTGTAAGGATTCAGCAGAAAGCTCAAGCTTTTATAGGCACATTTTTTATCCTGGCGGCTCCGCGAGTGCGGAGGTTTTGTGCCTTACAGCTCCGCGAGTGCGGAGCTTCGGATTCCAGCTCACCAATTTTTGACCATTTGCTTGTCGACGTTATATATATATATATATATATATATATATATATATATATATATATATATATATATATATATATATATATATATATATATATATATATAAATTTATTTATATATTATATTATATTCTTGTGCATAGTTGACTTGTAATTTTAGGTCCGTTGCGTCGCGCATTTACGCCCGGTTTATGTCCCGGTTCCGGATTTTCGAACGTCCTTTCGTATAATTTAATATCTTGTACTTTGCGTTTTGCGACTTGTACTCTTGTCAATTTTAGACGTTTCTCATCAATAAATTGAACCACTTGGATTGTATCTTGTACATTTGAGCTTTTTGGACGTTTGCGTCTTCAAATCTTCGTTTTTCGCCTTTTGTCTTCGCACTTATTTATTTAAACGAATATTACTTGAAAATAGAACAATTGCAACTAAAAACTTTACATATTGGAAGGATATTGCTACTAAATATATGTTCTTTTGAAGCACTATCAGTATATCCGGATCTCCTGGATCCGGGATTGCATACGTGGCACCAAAAATGCACGAAAAAGCATAAATTATGTGGTGACCGGGCATAAGGTACCATCCCCAATCTGGGAACATAAAGTACCATCCTGAATCTTGAAAATCCGGGTTTCTGAGCATTTTTGGAATGGCAGCTGAACCCAGTTCCCATATGATTCAATCCATCATTAGCATGAACATGAATACCATTTATAGCTGAGTTTGCCTCTATGTAATAAATATAACCTATACATTAAAGAATCTGGAAAATTCGGGTTTCTAAGCATTTTTGAAATGACAACTGACCCCGGTTTGCATATGATTCAATCCATCATTAGCATGGACAAGAATATATCCATTTATAGCTGAGTTTGTCTCTATGTAATAAAAAAAACCAATACATTAGAGAATGTTTACATGTGAAGTTACCAATCGATATGAATGGTGAAGCATGTATATGTGATGAAAACAAGAAGCAAAATGTCATGAACACGTGGGAAACAAACACGAAATGACAACTTAATTCATCAACATTGTAACATTTTAACCTCGAATTTACCTTTTCACCCTAAAAATGCTTAGAATCCCCGATCTCCCAGACCGTATGGTACTTTATGCCCGGTCACCAGAGAATTCGTGCCCTTTCGTGCCTTTTTAGTGCCACGTATCGAACATCACTTATTGTCATTTCTCAATTGATGATACATAATTTAGCTATTTAATAAGATAACAAGATTCAAAAAAAGATCAAATAACTGAAGGCGGAAGGTCGATTAGGAAAGGAGCTTTTCAAATCACAGAAACCAGCTGCCCATTAACTAAGAGGGGGCGATCGCATCAGCCACATGGACCCCTTCCTTTCTGTTGTTGCTAGTGTTTTTTCGAATCAAACTATAATTCTTTATTAGAAAGGGCAATCAAAGCCTCCTCAATTTTCTTACCGTTCTAAGTTCTTGTACTACAAAGATGGTGGGAATCCGTAATATTCCATTAAATTTTTCTTGATTGGTGACTAAGCCAACTCAACTATTCTCACGTGCATGAAGAAGTCAAAATTGGCGACATTTTTATTTGGAAATTGTAGTAGAATTTTGGTGGCGTTTAACGCTTATGTTTTCAGATTTCAACACAATTTTTATTTTTACCGTTTTTAAATATTTCTTAAACATTTGAAAAATTAAAACATACAAAATTTAGATAATTATCAAACTTCTAAACAAAACTGGATAACAACTATAAGCTGATTTATTGTATTGTACTGATAATAATAATAGAAAAATTCGTTAACAATGGCGTGTAGTATGTATGTATATATAGAATATATATAAAATAAATAGCCGTGGCGGAGCCACGTTAAAATTAGTTACTTATACTTTTTGATCATTGTAGCTTTTGTTTGTTTTTTTCTAATCAGAGCAGGTACAATTGCGGTGTAAATATGTCGCGAATTGGTTTTCTTTTCTAGCGCGTGTGTCGGTGACAAATGAGAGCATTCGACGTGAATATTGTCGTTAAAAAAAATAATACTCCGTATATGTATATATTGTTGGAAGAAGATGACAATTCATCCATTCATTAAAATAATTTGAGATAGTATTTGGTCCACTCAATAACGGTGAGAGTTCACGTTCAATTAAAATTTATATTTTCATTTCAAAATTAAAATTTAATACCAGAAAAGATTACTTGGATCGTTCCCAAGTTTTACCTCATCACGCGAATTTCCTGTATTTTTGTTACTGGAGTAGTCGCTGTAATTTACCAATGTTACACGGGTGGTCCCCTTGTCAAAGTCAGACGTTAACTACTAACATGTGCCAAGCATACGAGAGTACTTTTGTCATTTTACATCAAAAAATTAGATGGGTGGTCCATGTGTTTTATCCAAAATTTCACGCGGAGTCCCTGTGTTTTTTTTTTACTTGGGTGGTCACCGTGAGTTACAAATGTTACGTGGATTTTCAATTCGCGTTTAGCTTCACATTTATGATTCGTGTTTCGATTCAAATTTTCTATTTCATGTTCTCGTTTCGCGTTTTCGATGCGTGTTTTCGTTTGGAATTTTTGATTTCATTTCGCGTTTTTGATTCATGTTTTCGTTTCGTGTTATCGGTTTGCGTTTTTATTTCTGTTATCGATTCGCGTTTTCGATTCGTATTTTCAACTTGCATTTTCGTTTCACGTTTTTATTTGTGTTTTCGTTTCGCGTTTTCGATACGCGTTTTCGATTCGTGTTTTTGATTAGCGTTTCGATTTGGGTTTTCAACTTGCATTTTTGTTTCACGTTTTCTTTTTGCGTTTTTCGTTTTTGTTTCACATTTTCTTATTGTGTTATCGTTGCGCGTTTACAATTAGCGTTTACGATCTGCGAGTCTAAATATTGAAACGTGAATATGAAAAAATAAAACTTAAAGCGAAAATCAAAAACCGAACAACGAAACTGATAATGCTAAAAACGAACATATATTTCATAGCATTATTCCTCAAGAAAGACAAGCTTTTAGTTGCAATTGTTCTATTTACAAGTGATATTCGTTTAAATAATAAAAGGTGAAGACAAAAGACAGATTCGACGAATTGAAGACGCAAACGACCAAAAAACTCAAAAGTACAAAATACAATCAAAGAGGTTCCAATTATTGATAAGAAACGTCTCGAAATTACAAGAGTACAAGATTCAAAACGCAAAGTACAAGATATTAAATTGTACGCAAGGACGTTCGAAAATCCAGAACCGGGACATAAGTCAACTCTCAACGCTCGACGCAACGGACTAAAAATTACAAGTCAACTATGCACATAAATATAATATAATATTTAAATAATTCTTATAATTATTTAATATATTATATTTATTTATAAAACGTCGGCAAACAAAGAGCCAAAAGCTGGTGAGCTGTATTCACAAACTCCGCGACTCGCGGAGTTTGAAGGCCAAAAGGGCCGCGAGTCGCGGAGCCCCAAAGTTTGAAACTCCCTATAAAAGCAACCGAATTCTGAGCATTTTTCATCCATCATATATCCATCTCTCTATCTATATCGTATATATTTATATTTATATTTTAATTTTAATTTTAATTTTAATTTTAATTTTAATTTTAATCCTAATAATAAGGGTATGTTAGCGAATGTTGTAAGGGTGTAAGTCGAAATTCTGTCCGTGTAACGCTACGCTATTTTTAATCATTGTAAGTTATGTTCAACCTTTTTAATTTAATGTCTCGTAGCTAAGTTATTATTATGCTTATTTAAGACGAAGTAATCATGATGTTGGGCTAAAATACTAAAATTGGGTAATTAGGCTTTGTACCATAATTGGGGTTTGGATAAAAGAACGACACTTGTGGAAATTAGACTATGGGCTATTAATGGGCTTTATATTTGTTTAACTAAATGATAGTTTGTTAATGTTAATATAAAGATTTACAATTGGGCGTCCCTATAAATTACCATATACACTCGATCGGACACGATGGGCGGGGTATTTATATGTACGAATAATCGTTCATTTAACCGGACACGGGAATGGATTAATAGCCACTAGAATAATTAAAACAGGGGTGAAATTATGTACAAGGACACTTGGTATAATTGATAACAAAGTATTAAAACCTTGGGTTACACTCAGTCGACATCCTGGTGTAATTATTAAACAAAGTATTAAAATCTTGTTACAGTTTAAGTCCCCAATTAGTTGGAATATTTAACTTCGGGTACAAGGATAATTTGACGAGGACACTCGCACTTTATATTTATGACTGATGGACTGTTATGGACAAAAACCAGACGGATATATTAAATAATCCAGGATAAAGGACAATTAACCCATGGGCATAAAACTAAAATCAACACGTCAAACATCATGATTACGGAAGTTTAAATAAGCATAATTCTTTTATTTCACATTTAATTTCCTTTATTTTATATTTAATTGCACTTCTAATTATCGCATTTTTATTGTTATTGTATTTAATTGCACTTTTAATTATCGTACTTTTTAATTATCGCAAGTTTATTTTATCGCACTTCTATTATTCGCAATTTCATTATCGTTATTTACTTTACGCTTTAATTTAAGTCTTGTATTTATTTTTAATATTTTACATTTGATTTTAACTGTGACTAAAGTTTTAAAATCGACAAACCGGTCATTAAACGGTAAAAACCCCCCCTTTATAATAATAATATTACTTATATATATATTTGTATTTTTATAAAAGTAAACTAATATAGCGTTAAGCTTTGGTTAAAAAGATTCCCTGTGGAACGAACCGGACTTACTAAAAACTACACTACTGTACGATTAGGTACACTGCCTATAAGTGTTGTAGCAAGGTTTAAGTATATCCATTCTATAAATAAATAAATATCTTGTGTAAAAATGTATCGTATTTAATATTTTTTCCTGTAAAAATATAAGCTATTTCGTATACACCTCGAGAAACATCAAGTTATTTTTGGCGCCGCTGCCGGGGAATCTCTTAAAAGCCGGAAGTGCAACGCTAATAGAAAAAAAAAAGATTTTTAGTTTACTTTTATTAAAATTCGTTTTTATAAAAGTACGTTTTAAATATTCGAAAATATAAAAAGAAAAACAAAAATTTATATATTTTTAAGCGTTTGTTAAAAGTTTTATAAGTTTCTTTATTTTTATTTTAGTTTATAAAAATATAAGTTTTATTTAAATATCTTTTATTTATATAAAAACAGAAAATTAGAAAACATAAAAAAAATAAAAAAATAAAAAAAAACCGAAAAAATAAAAAATTTTAATATATATATAAATCTCTTTTTAAGATATTTTTAAATTTATAAAGAAGTTCTATTTTTATTTAAGTTTTTAATTATAAGTTTTTATTATACATTATAAAACAGAAAAATATAAAAACAGAAAATAAAATAAAAAAAAATAAAAACGCGTCGATTTTTAAATAAGCTGTCAATTGAATTTCTGAACCCCGCGACTCGCGGGGTTTGCTGCTTTAAATACCGCGACTCGCGGAGGGGACCTGACACCGACAGAAACCCTAACTCAATTAATTACGGAGTAATTATTAATTATTATTATTATAACCCTACCTAATTATTATTATTATAATTACTTCTATTTTTTATTTAATTTATGTATTTAGTATTAATTAGTTTAATTAATTTGTAAAATTAATAGTTTTAATAAATAAATAATATAAAAATAATATTTTTATAAAAATTGTACTTTTTACAACTTTTTGTATATTTTTATATTTTGTCCCTTTTTAATCGTTTTAGCGTAATATTTGTATTTTTAGCTCATATTTAGTTTTAAACTTAGTTTTTGCCATAGTTATTTTTACTTCTAGATTTTTAGGCTTTGCCGTAGAATTCCTTAAGTGCTTTTTCTTTAGACTAAGATTTAGGTGTTTTAGAATTTTGCGACGCCTTTTTAAGTTTTAGTTTCTTTTTAAGTTATTTCCATTTGGGATTTAGTTTTTCCTGTAAACTTTAATATTTTTAGACGACTTTTACCTATGTATCAATTATCATTCCAATTAGTAATCTCAATTTGCGATTATAATTTTAAGTTAGTTGTAGTAATAAGGTTAGGTTAGTCAAGTATTTTTAAGTTTTATAAGTTTGTTTTATTTTTCCGTCACCTTTTATTTTTCAACCATTTTTCTTTTTCGACCTTTTTCGACGAACTCTTTTTCTTTCTTATTTCTCGCTATTCTAGTTTTAGGACATAGATTTTTATTCTACTTCTTATCTAAATTTCTTAAAATTACGAAAATTTATTTTAAGTGGTTAAATTAATAGACATCAAAATTTTCTGGTTCGTAGTAATAGTTTATTTGTACGTGGACCGGGTTATTGGAGCCAAACAATCCTCAATTATATTGAGACCAAACGAATCCTGCCCCTCTGCTGCATCTTTTGGCTATTCGAAACGTGGGCAAAATCAGAAAAGTCTATTGATTGGATAACTTATTATAATTTTTCTTTCCTTTTAAAAACTAATAGGATATTCAGTGAATGCACCGAGCAAGACGTTCACCACCTTTTGTACGTTCACCACCTGTAACTAGATCAAGGCATTTAGCAAATATTACTGCCGTTGATTTTTCTTTAGAATCGTCATCCAGTCGACCAAGTACTTCAGTTCAAATTTCCGATAATCCATTTTTTGAACCCGATCTCACAATTGAGAATCCGGAGAATATCCAGGAACGATTCATAGATCCTGAACCACTAAACTTTCCTCCGGAACCACCAATCATTCAAACAGAGATTGTTGAGGAACGAACCATTAAATCAGAATCCTCTAGTAATTCCGATTCAACAAATTCAATTATGGAGAATTTGGAACCTTTAAGTATGGAAGACCGAATGAGAGCTAAACGCACTGGCCAAGCTCACGCAATTACTCATCCAGACATTAATGCGCCAGATTATGAAATCAAAGGACAAATTCTACACATGGTGACTAATCAATGCCAATTTAGTGGTGCGCCGAAGGAAGATCCAAATGAACATTTACGTACCTTTAATAGGATCTGCACACTATTTAAAATCCGAGAAGTGGAGGATGAACAGATATATCTCATGTTATTTCCCTGGACTTTAAAGGGAGAAGCCAAAGATTGGTTGGAATCGTTACCTGAAGGGGCGATTGATACATGGGATGTTTTAGTTGAAAAATTTCTTAAACAATTCTTTCCTGCATCTAAAGCCGTAAGACTTCAAGCAGAAATTGTTACGTTTACACAGAAGCCGAATGAAACTCTATATGAGGCGTGGACAAGATATGGAAAGTTATTAAAAGGATGTCCGCAACATGGTTTAGACACCTGTCAAATAGTACAAATATTCTACCAAGGATGCGACATCACTACAAGGAAAGACATAGATATAGCAACTGGTGGTTCTATTATGAAGAAAACCGAAACTGATGCTTACAAAATTATTGATAACACTGCTTCCCACTCACATGAGTGGCACCAAGAAAAAGATATCGTTAGATCATCTAAAGCAGCTAGAGCCGATTCTAGCCATGACTTAGATTCCATTTCCGCAAAGATAGATGCTGTGGAGAGACGAATGGAAAAGATGACTAAATATATTCACTCAATACGAATTAGTTGTGAGCAGTGTGGAGGACCACATTTGACAAAAGATTGTCTCAGTATTGAATTAACAATGGAACAAAGAGAGAATATTTCATACATAAACCAAAGGCCTGAAAATAATTATCAGAATAATTATCAACCGCCAAGACCTATTTACAATCAAAACCAAAATTATAACAGAAATATTCCATACAACAACCAACAAGGTCCTAGCAATCAACAAGTATCCAATAATACTTATAATCAGCAAAGACCTAATTTTCAAAACAAACCACCACAACAAATCGATGATAAAAAGCCGAATTTAGAAGATATGATGACGAAGCTAGTTGAAACTCAAACACAGTTTTTTACATCTCAGAAACAAACTAATGAACAAAATGCTCAAGCATTTAGAAATCAACAAGCTTCTATTCAAAATCTGGAACAAGAAGTAAGTAACCTAGCAAGGTTAATAGGTGAAAGAAAACTGGGAAGTTTACCTAGTGATACAAATGCTAACCCCCGGAATGAAACAGCTAAAGCCATTACCACAAGAAGTGGTACAACACTTAAACCACCTGAAATACCTGTAACTTCTGATGAAGCTATTCCTACTCCACAAGAAACACAACCTGATCAAGATAAGGAAAAAGAACCGGTAGTTGAAAAGGTTAATGAAGATAACACAGCTAAGGATAAACCTTATGTTAAACCATACCAACCACCACTTCCTTACCCGAGTAAAATGAAGAAAGAGAAACTTGAAGCCGAGCAATCCAAATTCTTGGATATGTTTAAATAGATAAATGTAAATCTTCCTTTCATTGACGTGATTTCAGGAATGCCTAGATATGCTAAATTCTTGAAAGATCTAATCTCAAATAGAAAGAAAATGGAAGAACTCTCGGCTGTTACCATGAATGCTAATTGTTCAGCAGTGCTGTTGAATAAGATACCAGAAAAATTATCTAATCCAGGAAGTTTCACAATTCCATGTTTTCTGGGTAGTCTTAGTTCAATAGAAGCATTGGCAGACTTAGGTGCTAGTATAAATCTAATGCCGTATTCACTATACGCTAAACTAGACCTTGGAGAATTGAAACCAACCAGAATAAGCATACAACTAGCCGATAGATCAATAAAATATCCTAGAGGGATAATGGAGAACATGCTAGTCAAAGTTGGTACTTTATTATTTCCAGCAGATTTTGTTGTTCTGGACATGGAAGAAGATTCTCAAGTTCCTCTCATATTAGGAAGACCATTCTTAAACACGGCTAAAGCAATGATAGACGTGTTCGGTAAGAAACTGACCCTAAGTATAGAGGATGAGAGTGTTACCTTTTCAGTTGATAGAGCAATGCAACAACCACAATCTGCAGATGATACATGTTATTATATTCAAACTATAGATGCACATGCAGAATTATTAGAAGAATTTCCAGAATTACAAGGAACGGAAGAATGTTCTTTAGGAGAAGGTAATGAACCAATTGATGAAGCTGAAATGTTAGCTACACTTATAGCTAATGGATATGAACCAACAACAGAAGAAATTCAAATGCTAAAAGAAGAAGACAGATATCGATATAAATCATCGATAGAAGAACCTCCAAAATTAGAGTTAAAGCCACTTCCAAACCATTTGGAATACGCTTACTTACATGGTGAATCTGAATTACCTGTAATAATATCGTCTTCTCTTACTGAAAATGAGAAATCACAACTCATTTCTGTGTTGAAAGCTCATAAACCAGCCATTGCATGGAAGATTCATGATATTAAAGGAATAAGTCCTTCGTATTGCACACATAAAATCCTTATGGAAGAAGGTCATAAAACGTATGTGCAACGCCAACGAAGACTAAATCCTAATATGCAAGATGTAGTTAAGAAAGAGATTATTAAACTGCTAGATGCAGGTTTAATTTATCCAATCTCTGATAGTCCATGGGTAAGCCCAGTTCAATGCGTACCTAAGAAGGGTGGCATGACTGTCATTACAAATAAGAAAAATGAGCTTATTCCTACTAGGACTGTAACAGGATGGCGTGTATGTATTGATTATAGAAAATTAAATGACGCCACCAGAAAAGATCACTTTCCCTTACCTTTCATAGATCAAATGTTGGAAAGATTAGCCGGAAATAGTTACTATTGTTTTCTAGATGGATTTTCCGGATATTTTCAAATTCCAATAGCACCCGAAGACCAAGAGAAAACCACATTCACGTGCCCTTATGGTACTTTTGCTTACAAACGCATGCCATTTGGACTTTGCAACGCCCCTGCAACCTTTCAAAGGTGTATGATGGCGATTTTTCACGACATGATAGAAGAATGCATGGAAGTTTTCATGGATGACTTTTCAGTCTTCGGTGATACATTTGAATCATGTCTAGTTAATCTTGAACGAATGCTTATTAGATGCGAACAATCAAATCTAGTACTTAATTGGGAGAAATGCCATTTCATGGTTAAAGAAGGCATCGTTCTTGGTCATAAAATTTCAAAAGAAGGAATTGAAGTGGATAGAGCTAAAGTAGATGTAATTGCTAAACTTCCACATCCCACCAATGTTAGAGGAGTTAGGAGTTTTCTAGGGCATGCCGGTTTTTACCGACGTTTCATAAAAGATTTTTCTAAAATTGCCACTCCTATGAATAAACTCCTAGAAAAGGATGCTCCATTCATCTTTTCAGATGAGTGTATCAAATCTTTTAATATTCTTAAAGAGAAACTCACTAATGCGCCGATCATGATAACACCAAATTGGAATCTACCATTTGAACTAATGTGCGATGCAAGTGATTTTGCAATGGGAGCCGTTTTAGGACAAATGATTGAAAAACGATTTCAACCTATATATTATGCTAGTAAGACGTTACAAGGAGCACAAACGAACTATACAACTACTGAAAAAGAACTCCTTGCTATTGTCTTTTCTTTTGACAAATTTCGATCATATCTCGTTCTAGCAAAAACGGTGGTTTATACCGACCATTCTGCTCTTAGATACCTATTTTCAAAACAAGATGCTAAACCAAGATTAATCCGTTGGATCTTACTCTTACAAGAGTTTGATATTGAAATCCGAGATAAAAGAGGAGGAGAAAATCTCGCCGCTGATCATCTTTCTCGTCTTGAAAATCCCGAATTAGAAGTTTTAAATGAATCGGCCATACAAGACAACTTTCCTGATGAATATCTATTGAAGATAGATTATAATGAAATTACATGGTTTGCAGACTATGCAAACTACTTAGTTTGTGGATTCCTTGAAAAAGGATTATCGTACCAAAGACGAAAGAAATTCTTCAGTGATATAAAACACTATTTTTGGGAAGATCCACATCTGTTTAAAAGTTGTCCAGATGGAATAATACGCCGATGTGTATTTGGAAATGAAGCCAGTAAAATATTAAACCATTGTCACACAGGACCAACAGGAGGGCATTATGGGCCTCAACTAACAGCAAGAAAAGTTTATGATGCTGGATTCTATTGGCCTACAATTTATAAAGACGCACACCTTCTTTGCAAATCCTGTGATGCTTGTCAAAGGGCCGGAAAAATAAGTCAACGTGATGAAATGCCACAAAATGTCATCCAAGTATGTGAAGTATTTGACATTTGGGGTATTGACTTTATGGGTCCATTTCCAAAATCTCATAATAATCTATATATACTCGTAGCCATTGATTATGTATCTAAATGGGCGGAAGCACAAGCTCTCCCAACTAACGATGCACGAGTTGTAGTCAACTTTTTAAAATGTCTTTTTGCAAGGTTTGGAACACCGAAAGCTTTAATAAGTGATCGGGGTACTCATATCTGTAATAATCAACTTGAGAAAGTTCTTGAAAGATATGGAGTAACTCATAAAATCTCCACCGCATATCATCCACAAACAAGTGGACAAGTTGAAAATACAAACCGAGCTTTAAAACGTATTCTAGAGAAAACCGTAGGATCAAATCCGAAGGAATGGTCCATTAAATTGGAGGATGCACTCTGGGCTTTTAGAACAGCCTACAAAACTCCAATTGGAACCACACCTTTTAGACTTGTTTATGGAAAAGCATGTCATCTTCCAGTAAAAATTGAACACAAAGCATTTTGGGCTTTGAAGGCATGTAATCTTGATTTACATGAAGCTGGACGTCTACGATTAAGTCAACTAAACAAATTAGAAGAATTAAGACATGAAGCATACGAAAATTCGTTAATCTATAAGGAAAGAACGAAGAAATGGCATGATAAAAGAATCAGAAGTTCAAAAGAATTTAAAGAAGGAGACAGAGTTCTTCTTTTCAATTCACGATTCAAGCTATTTCCTGGAAAATTGAAATCAAGATGGTCTGGACCATTCATAGTCAAAAGAGTTTTCCCATACGGAACGATAGAATTAATAAATTCAAATGGGATTGAATTTAAAGTTAATGGTCACAGAGTTAAACATTACATACATGGTCCGATGGAAGTTGACAACGAAGTTAATCACAATTTCGACACCACATCTAACTAAGTGTGGGGAGAATCAAGTCTTTAAAGGATAATATGTATTTCTGTTAGAGTTAGATTGTCTGTTTTCGTGTAGTTCTCGAAAATGGAACCCGAATGGTCTTTCCCTAGCAGACCCTAAAGAACTAGTCTTCTCCCCCCATTCTGAATTTTTATTTTTTTTAGGTTTTTACAAAATGAAGACTGCCTGTGAACTAAACCATGGTCTAATGCTACACGCTTTGATCACTAAACGTAATAATGACATACTACCGAGTGAACTAGTATCAGTAATCAGAGAAAGAATGGACGGAGTTAGAAAAGAATCCAGATGCGAAGATAATAAGTTACAATTTGGTAAAGGAAAATCAAAATCCGCAGCGAAAAGAAGAGCACGACACCTAGAAAGATGTCACAAATGCGGAAAATGGTCACATGGAGGTAAATGTTCAAATAATCAAACATATTCAAATACCGAATTTGTTACTTTATGCAGAGATGGACCGTTCATATGTTTAGAAGAAAAGACACTGAATGCTCAAGGTTACGCCTATGTAGCTATGGAAAACCAATTAAACCGACTATCTTATGAATGGGATAGATCATATAACTAAGAAATCTATTTCACAGGTAAGTCTGTACAGTTTTTATTTTATTTTATTTTTATTTTTAACCTTTTGATAATAAACGCTAATTTGTTCGCTAAAAAGTATTAAATTGGTATTGAATAAAATTAGGTTTGGCGACCGAAATTATTGATATCATTCAAAAATTTATTACATCACTGCGAAATTTAACGTTTATTCTTAAGGTATAAATATCTTTAATCAATCAACCAAAAATATTTCAAAAATTCGTCATGAGTTAAATTAGGTTTTGGAACCGAAATTACTTTACCGAAAAGAGGGGCGCATATTTTTGATAATATTTGATTGATTAAAGTGGGATAAAAAGCCAAAAAGATTTTTAATTTTATTTTTACCATGTTTTTAAAATTAATATATAAATCTTAAATTAATATTGTAAACTTTGTAAAAACAATATATTTAAAATTGTAAATATTTGAATTTTTAAATTAAGTTTGGTGTAATTTTTTAATTTTTAAAAAAATATGAATTTTTAATTTTATGCATTTTAAATTGTAAGTTTGGTGTGAATTTTTAATATTAATTTTGAATTTTATATTTAAATTGTGTGAATTTAAAAACAAAAATTTATTTTATCTCATTAAGTTAAAAATATGATTTTTAAAATTCGTCGTAAGTTGAAGACTAGGTCTTTAAACCGAAATTCCTTTACCCAAGGGAGGGACGAGAACTTTTATTATCATTATTTTTAATCTTATTGAATTAAAGTATGCCAAAAACATTAAAAAAACCCAAAAATCTTAGCTTTTAAAACAATCGCTACAAAAAGACAAATTTTAAAATTTTGTCAAGGAACGGACTAGGACATCGATCCGAAACGACCTCGTCCTAAATAACAAGGGAAACAAAATTTTAAAATTAATTACATAATTGTTTTAATTAGTATAAGATATATATATATAAAAAAACAAAAAACAAACTCCGCGACTCGCGGAGTTTGGAGGTTTAATCCCCGCGAGTCGCGGGAGGACCGAAATACAGAAAAAAAAAAAAAAACAGCCGAACTGATCAGTCCCAACACACCACACCAAAAATACTGAAAAAACACTGCGAAAAACCCGAAAAAAATCGAAAAAAAACCCCCCAAAATCACAATTTTTAACCGTTAATCATCAAATCTTTTACTAAAATCATGTTGAGAAGGATGCTATCAAGGAATTACTCAATAATAACGGTAAATTTCTACACCTAAACACCATTTAATCCGAAAATTAGTGTTCTTGAGCAATTTTTTCCCCAATTTGATTTTGATGCTTTTTAGTGTAATTAGGCTTAAATTGTTTATGTATTATGCTTGTATAACCTAGATTGATGCTGTTTAACATGATTAGAAGCCTTAAACTTCAAATTTTGAGTAATCTAGGGTTTGTGTTCTTGAGCAAATTTGGGGCTTTTTGATATAAACAGGTTATGGCCGATTTTTGTCATGAATTGTTGCTAAATTAAGTAGTGTAACATGTCTAGGTAGTTAAATGATCCAAACTTTGAGCCTAAACATGATTTTGAGAATTAAAGTGGACTTTTTCAAGTCTAAAATTCATGAACTTGATTTTTGAAAGATAATGCCATTTGAAACTTGTTTAATTGCTAGTAATGATTAATTTGACATGTTATTTGAGTTGAATGCTTATGAACTTGGCGAACATTTTCGTATATGCTATTTTGAAAAAGTGTAGATTTGATAAAAATGTGAAAATGAGCTTAAGTTTGATATAAATTGATCATGTCATTGTAATTATTTTGATTGATGATTTTGCTGACACTAATGCATATTTGGATGCACAAAAATTGTATTTGATGTGTTTTGCAGACTGAAAGCAAGATATACCTCACCCAGTCATGACATTTTCTGATATGCACTTGGAAGAGTTGCACCCGAACCTGAGATTTGACAGACTTTGGATAGATTATCCAAAATACCAAAGGGGTTTGCATACTCTTCATTCTAAAGTTGTTGAGGTACCGAGGGTCATAGAATGGGGACCCTTAGAAGCTGTAGAATTGGCCGGGCCAATTAGGGAATTACTTGTACAGAGGTATGGTAATTCTACTTTTAATCACTGGGTACGTTTATTCACCATGCGTAGACCTGTATATAAAGTATGGTGTGAAGAATTGTTGTGTAGTATAGAGTTGAATGATCGGGTAGCTAGTTTAACCGATCGATCTTTTATTAGATTTTTGTTAGGAGGTTCGATGCGCCACATGTCTTTACTAGACATGGCTCAGGCTTTACGTATATATACGCCTGAGGAGTTAGCATCTGCCGATTGTAGAGGGTTGATACTAAATGGTAGAAAGATAGATGAAAATTTTGATACACACGGTGTGTGGAGTCAAATGACAAGCCATCACCGTTTCAAAGGGGGAAATTACTCTTATTTGGATATAGATAGAGCTGAATTAAGAGTAATTCATAGGTTTTTAGCTAATTCGATTACACAAAGGGGTAAGAACAAGGAAAAAGTAAATGAACAGGATTTGTTTTATCATATGTGTATTCGAGACCCACAAAGCACTGTAAGTATACCGTATTGTGTGGGTTATTATTTATCAGCTATGGTTCGGGGGATGAGACCGCATAGCATAATAGGATGTGGTATTTTTATTACTTTGATTGCTGAATATCTCGGTGTGGATATAAGTCAGGGGGATTATTAGTCGAAGAACCAGAACCCCGCGATACTATAGGTTTAAATGTATACCATGGTGCGAAAGTTTTGAAGAGGCAAAATAACGCCGCAGTACCATACCATGGTAGACATCCACAGGTTGAGAGAAACCAACAGCAAGGTAATGTAGGAGGGGAAAATGAGATGCAAGAAATGCAAAGGTTTATAGCTTCACAGGAGTACGAAAATGCTAGACAGAGAGCATTTGAAGATTGACAAGTTCATCAGAACCAAATCATAGCTCATTGCCAACATATAGGTAGAAACTATATTCCTACACCAAAACCCATATTCCCTCCCTGGTCTATAGAGATGCAACCACTGTATCCTACGTATAACCCTGCCGAAGCATTCTATAGCACCTATGGTTATGCTTGGAACCCCTATTGGTACCAGTATCATCCCTAGTCTACTTAGTTTTATTTATTTTGTAATTTGTAATGTTGATACATTTAATACTTATGTTAATATTGTAATAGCTTTTATAATTTTCTAACTTTTATTCTTAGATTTTAATAATTTTTGAATGTGGGGTAATATACCAAACTTCAAAAATATGTATATATGTTTGCAGTTTATCTTATGTACACAACAGGGTAAAACAACGCATTTTCAAAGACTGGCATTAAGTTCAGCAAAAGCAACTAATTTTGACGACAAGATGCAAAATATATGTGAAATAACAACAAGACGGAATGAACAAATGATGTGCACCATTTATCATTCAGCAAACAAACGCCAATATATTTGGAAACTTTGGTAAAAATTTAATCATTTTCACACAAATCACCCTCAATAATTTAAATTGTTACTGATTTCTTGCAAATGAGGGCATTGCAAGATCTTAAGTGTGGGAAGGGGTTAAATTCTTTCGGATTTTAACATTTTTATCTTAAACACTTGGTTACCATTAAAAATACTAGTAAAGCAGTAGTTGTATTAGAATCTAGTGCTCTCTGATAATAAAGAACAGCCCTAGTCTTATATACTGACTACCCAATTCTAGTAAAAATTTTCAAAATTTTCAATTAAATGAACTCAAAATCATGTTTATACATATTTATGAACGATAAAACTAGGTTTTAACACCGAAATTATTGTAACCTCGGAAAGGACATAAATTGAGAAACAAACCAAAATGTTAAAATTCATTTAAAATGGAATAGAGGACGATAAAAAGGAAAATAAAAGCCAAGTGTGGGAAAATTTACCAAGTTATTCAAAACATATATCACATATTTCTGTAACAAATAACTGAAAATACTTTTGCTTTGGACTAAACTAAACTGTTTTACACGATGAAAGAAAAGAAGAGGTGGATCTACACGATGAATCAATTCCATCATTAAAAGGAAGTAAAGTCTTCCGAAAAAGAAACGCGCTTCTTGATGTATGTCATGAAGTTGTCGTCCAGACCAGCTGTAGGTTGACGAAAAATCTAGAAAAGTCATCACTAAAATCAGCAGGAAATCCACGGACCTCAGCATTAAACAGGGTCGCCAAGTGGTCAGATTTATCCTAACCATGAGAAAGATTTATCTCGTAAAATGGGGGGCACCATGCAAATTAGCTGGATAAGTCTAATGAATCAGATCCCCAGAAAGGATAATCTCCTTAAAGATTAAAAATCAGCTTTTAAGCCTGATATTACTCAATCCTTGAGATTGACCTTAAAGATTGAGAATTACAAACTCATGGAATTCAATGATATCTAAACTAGAGCTTGAACGAGAAAATATTTTGATCAAAATTACAAACCGATTTGTTTTCTGAAAACCCTATTTTTCAATGCGTTCATTACCATTGAACGTAAAATCCTAGGAATTCATCTGGAATTCATTAGGTCACCTGAACTAAATCGGGTGTCAACCGTAAGAACGGTGGTTGCATAGTGGTCAAAGACAGGACCTTGTGCCAGACCGAAAAATCATAAGGGTGAGCTTTACTATTGCTCCTACCAAGGATAGTAATTGCGTCCGACACGTTATAAGACCATAATTAAAAGCATGTCAGGGGACATTGCCTTAATAGTTGCTTGTTCAACGCTTTCCTTTACAACCGGACGGTAGTTTACCGACAGGTAATATACGGGACAAGTAAACTGGACGTGTTGCTTTTCAAATACAAGGTTAGCAAGTGGGTGACACAAAACCATAAGTTTTGGGCTAAAATTTTCAAATCTGAAACCCACCAAACCCACAAAAATATTTTGCAAACACCGGTAAAGGGTTATTCCGGAAAACTTATCTAGGGTAAAAACTAGATTTAATTTTCAAAAGATCAAATGTTTTCATAAAGATCCAATTTCCTTAATGGATCTAAATTTTTATAGTCATGTGGGACTGTAAATCATATCGTTACTACCATTGTTTATACCACCGTATAGAAATCACTGATGTACAAAGTGTGAAGAATAAAGAAGTGATTCTAGTATTTCAAGACGATATTGCTTGAGGACAAGCAACGCTCAAGTGTGGGAATATTTGATAATGCTAAAAACGAACATATATTTCATAGCATTATTCCTCAAGAAAGACAAGCTTTTAGTTGCAATTGTTCTATTTACAAGTGATATTCGTTTAAATAATAAAAGGTGAAGACAAAAGACAGATTCGACGAATTGAAGACGCAAACGACCAAAAAGCTCAAAAGTACAAAATACAATCAAAGATGTTCCAATTATTGATAAGAAACGTCTCGAAATTACAAGAGTACAAGATTCAAAACGCAAAGTACAAGATATTAAATTGTACGCAAGGACGTTCGAAAATCCGGAACCGGGACATAAGTCAACTCTCAACGCTCGACGCAACGGACTAAAAATTACAAGTCAACTATGCACATAAATATAATATAATATTTAAATAATTCTTATAATTATTTAATATATTATATTTATTTATAAAACGTCGGCAAACAAAGAGCCAAAAGCTGGTGAGCTGTATTCACAAACTCCGTGACTCGCGGAGTTTGAAGGCCAAAAGGGCCGCGAGTCGCGGAGCCCCAAAGTTTGAAACTCCCTATAAAAGCAACCGAATTCTGAGCATTTTTCATCCATCATATATCCATCTCTCTATCTATATCGTATATATTTATATTTATATTTTAATTTTAATTTTAATCCTAATAATAAGGGTATGTTAGCGAATATTGTAAGGGTGTAAGTCGAAATTCTGTCCGTGTAACGCTACGCTATTTTTAATCATTGTAAGTTATGTTCAACCTTTTTAATTTAATGTCTCGTAGCTAAGTTATTATTATGCTTATTTAAGACGAAGTAATCATGATGTTGGGCTAAAATACTAAAATTGGGTAATTGGGCTTTGTACCATAATTGAGGTTTGAATAAAAGAACGACACTTGTGGAAATTAGACTATGGGCTATTAATGGGCTTTATATTTGTTTAACTAAATGATAGTTTGTTAATGTTAATATAAAGATTTACAATTGGGCGTCCCTATAAATTACCATATACACTCGATCGGACACGATGGGCGGGGTATTTATATGTACGAATAATCGTTCATTTAACCGGACACGGGAATGGATTAATAGCCACTAGAATAATTAAAACAGGGGTGAAATTATGTACAAGGACACTTGGTATAATTGATAACAAAGTATTAAAACCTTGGGTTACACTCAGTCGACATCCTGGTGTAATTATTAAACAAAGTATTAAAATCTTGTTACAGTTTAAGTCCCCAATTAGTTGGAATATTTAACTTCGGGTATAAGGATAATTTGACGAGGACACTCGCACTTTATATTTATGACTGATGGACTGTTATGGACGAAAACCAGACGGACATATTAAATAATCCAGGATAAAGGACAATTAACCCATGGGCATAAAACTAAAATCAACACGTCAAACATCATGATTACGGAAGTTTAAATAAGCATAATTCTTTTATTTCACATTTAATTTCCTTTATTTTATATTTAATTGCACTTTTAATTATCGCATTTTTATTGTTATTGTATTTAATTGCACTTTTAATTATCGTACTTTTTAATTATCGCAAGTTTATTTTATCGCACTTCTATTATTCGCAATTTCATTATCGTTATTTACTTTACGCTTTAATTTAAGTCTTGTATTTATTTTTAATATTTTACATTTGGTTTTAACTGTGACTAAAGTTTTAAAATCGACAAACCGGTCATTAAACGGTAAAAACCCCCTTTATAATAATAATATTACTTATATATATATTTGTATTTTTATAAAAGTAAACTAATATAGCGTTAAGCTTTGGTTAAAAAGATTCCCTGTGGAACGAACCGGACTTACTAAAAGCTACACTACTGTACGATTAGGTACACTGCCTATAAGTGTTGTAGCAAGGTTTAAGTATATCCATTCTATAAATAAATAAATATCTTGTGTAAAAATGTATCGTATTTAATATTTTTTCCTGTAAAAATATAAGCTATTTCGTATACACCTCGCGAAACATCAAAAACGAAAATGTGAATCTAAAATGCAAATCGACAACTTGAATTGAAAAGACGAAACGAAAATTTGAATCGAAAACGCGAAATGAAAACTCCCAAAACGCGCTTCAAAACGCAAAATGTGAACGCAAATCGAATACCTACGTAACATTGGTACGTAAATCACAGTGACCACCCAAGTAAAAAACATCCACTTGAAGTAATTTATTTGAGGTAAAATGACAAAAGTACCCTCGTGTGCTAGGCACTTGTTAGTAATTAATGTCTGACTTGGACGGACGTTTGACAGAGGGACCACTCACGTAACATTGATAAATCATAATGACCACCTAAGTAAACAAACACATGGACTCTGCGTGAAATTTAGGGTAAAACAGAGGGACCATCCAATTAATTATTTCTTAATACTACTTTTATTCCGAACAACGTTATTGACATCACCCAGAGGGGACTTAACCACCTCCGCGATCATATGCCACCCGCACACACGTTAGGAGAAACTCAATTTGTGACGATGTTGGCAGTACCATCGTCGCATTATTTAATTTTTTTTATAGTAGCATTATTTAATTACATATTTCGATTATATTTTACGTTATGCACCTAGTGACTTGAAACTCTAACTTCACCCTTGACTATAGATAAAGATAGATAGAAAATCAGGCATCTCATGTGTCTATATATATGTATGTGTGTGAAATTAAATAATATAATGGTCTCATAAAGTATGAGGAAATTAGTGATAAATGATATTGACTTAATTTTCATTTAGTTTTGAAAGAAGTTTTGCGATAAAACGGATGTGATGCTAATGTGACAATTATAATAATGATTGCGAATGAATATTTCATTTGAGACCAAATTAAAAGTTATAGTTAACTTAATTATGATTTATGATAACATATAAATATTGTTCATATATATTAATTTAATTTAAACTCAACAACTAGCTATCTTAACCTCTCTAACCCATTTAAATTTCGGGGCTTACTCTTTGGTTCGCCAGTTAGCTAAACGGAAGTATCTCATAAACTCGCAATGTTCATCTAATCATGTCGAATTCTGATTGAATACTTCAGACTGATCAATTTGAGCCGACTCAATTAGTCACTCATACATTTGAGCATTGTTTGATATTCTCTTTAACTCTTACTTTTATATTTTCATTCTTCGTTGTGAACCAATTACACATTAACCATCAAACACTTTGATAGATATAACAAAAGTACATATTAGAGCATGGTACCATTAAAGTTGATAAAAAAAACTTTTTTTGATTTGATTATGCATAAAGAAAGATGATTAATGTGAATATTACCATCTTGTAAATAATTATAGTTATCGCCCTAAATCGATTTATTAAAGATTTGTAGATTATGGTAGTATAAAATAGTGAAATTAATTTGGAAAAGAATATGTTTGGTTTAGTTGGGATGCTAGCTACATGTCACCCACCAAATGGTAGGAGGTGCACTACATACTCAGGAACAATAATAAAAGGGATCTTATTAGTAAATTCGTGTTCACACTTGTAGATCCGACTCTTAATCTGTGTTCACACCTATAATAAACCCGGTCCACCCATATGCCAACCTTATGAGATTCGACCCAAATCAAGTAACCGAGTCACTTTTTTGCTCATTGCATGTTGTGTGCTAATTAATTAACCCTTCCGTCTCAAAAAAATAAAAATAAGTCCATTTTAACTAATCAAGTAACCAAGTCACTTTTGCTCATTACATGAACGGAATTTTTTTACTAGGATTAAGTTGATCGACTTCATATAAACAGAAACCAAGTCATGGGTACTTGGTCTTCAGACATTTTTACTAATTGTTTTATTATGGGTGTCCTTGTCGGGTTAGCGGCTCGATTGAGATGTGGTTAATTTTAAACATATTATGGCACTTATAATTAGTTGCAAAAGTCCTATAATTTATGGATAAGATCCCAACTTTGTTCAAATCATTGCGACCCAATTAAAAATTACAAAAATTTGAAATTCAATTTTACATGACAAATTCAAAAAGTATACCGAGCTTGATCAAATCCTACAGAGTTACGAAGCTATTTCATATTATGATCACCATATATTTATGTTTATTTTAACACGTTGATAACCAAAAATGACATTTGACGAAACTTTTTCCCATTGCATCGACATAGAATAACTATTAAATAAATAAACAAAAAATTTCCATACTTACGAGACATGTGTAAGGTAACCTCTATGAACTAACACATTGGCTCTCTATAGAGAGTAAACATCCGGTAATCAAGCCTCCGAGCGGAAGACGTAGTACCAGGTGAATTGCGCATTACGCGCACCCTTTAGTCACACTCTCTTTCCTAACGATTTGACATAGTCAGGAATCGAACCCGGTTGGTATGCTTCATTGAGCAACTTTATGACCACTTAGACAATCATGGGTGTTATTGTGTTAATTACCGGACATGTCACATTTGCAAAAATCTTTACAAATCAATTAATCCAAGAATAGATATAAAGTCCATTATTTTCATTAATTCTTTGCAAGTCTTTTTAACCTTATTATTTCTCATTAACATGACGGAAATGTCTTCTGTGAAAGTAATATACAAATATCTTAATGATCTAACTATTTTGTAATTTTTTTAAACAAACAATTACTAATATATTTCATATATTAAAATGTAACGCATGACAAAGTAATATTTTCCATTTTATTAAAAAACAAATATTGATGTATTAAAATTTGGTAGTTGGAAATTTGGAATAGGGTCAAAAGTGTCAAACCAACTATACTCCCTGTACCTGCCAGGTAGGACACCCTTTCCATAATCCTACGTGGCAATCCATATCTTTGACCCCTCACCCTTTCAAGTTTCAATATCAATCAATATCAATATCTATGTATTCTATGTATATATCTTATATCTATATCTATATATACCCACCATTTCAATTCAAAAATAATCTCTGCTTTATTTCACTAATAATAACCAACAAACTCATTATGGGAAATTGCGTAAGAAAAGATTCCGACAAACAATGGGGAGGCGACTACTGGGGATCACCAGATTCATCACCGGAAAAATCTTTACTTTCCGGCGAACCTCGCCGGGAATATCGAAACCATACGGTCGTCGGAGATGAAGATTCCGGTGAGAGGCCGACAACGGAGGTGAAGATTAAGATAACAAAAAAACAATTGGAGGAATTATTAGGTATGAAGGAAATGCAAGGTTTGAGTGTACAACAGGTGTTGACCTTGTTAATCAACGGTGGTGATAAAGCGTTTGATTCTAATCAACGGTCATGGAGACCTGCTCTTCAGAGTATACCTGAGTAGTCATGTACATGTGGTTAATGAAGTAGTTAGCAAGTACATGAGGTTTAGTTGTTGCACATATTTTTATTTTTTAGTTTTTATTGTTCTTGGGTGTAAATAGAGTCTTAAGCCAAGCAGTATATATTTTATATGTACAAATATAATACACATACGAGTTTTGAAGATTCTATAATTGTTTTTTTCCGTGGCCAAAATGAGATTTCAGCACAATTTTTTTTTTAAACACTTAATCAAAATGCATAGTGATTATGAAAAGTAAAAAGATGCAACGTCTGTGTTAAGCTAATTATCTATACACGGGTGATGAGAAGTTATAATTCTTTCTTTAAAGAGGTTGGTGCAAGATGTAATAATACAATAAGAGAAGGGTCCTTTTTGACATTTTTATCAACTTCACTCGAACCTGGATCAAGTTTAAAAATCAAGGCATTTTCATAACTTAACATACTATGGAATATTGGAATGGAACGTTGTTATCCCAAGGTGCCCAAGCAGTTAAATTTTTAAAAGCGTTTTAGTTTTGAACTTTACTTGTGATTTGTGAAACATCATTGGGCAATAAAAAGAAGGTCTCAATTATTACGAGAACGCTGAATGTTACAAATAGGAGAAACATTCATGAGGACATAGTTTGCTACTAAGAAAGAATTACACAAATCCTCTCTATAGTTTGTTCTAAATTACTAGTCAAGTCCTTCAATTTTTCTAATGTGGATTTTCTTTGTGATTTTTTTTCGAACGACAAATTTATTATAAAAAAACGACTAGCAATAAGCTAGACAATACAAAACAATTACAATGAATTTGTTAGCCAAATTGACCAATTCAGTGCAACCTTGCTTCTAGGCTTCTAGCTTGAATACATGAAAAAATACACAAATAAAGCATTACATTTAATACTATTAGACCGGAAAATGAAATCGTTTCTAAATTGCTAATCCACCAATGTGTTGCAGCTACAAACGCTACATGGATTATCCATCAATTTAACGACCGTTAATTCTTACTGTTAACTCCCAATATATGAATAAAAATACTTTCAACTACTAAGAGCGATGCATATGGTGGCGTTCTTCGCCACCACATTCGAACAAGGCCAGGTGGACATCCGGTCATCTCTGCCGGTTGAGTCATTCAACAAAGTGGGGCTAGCTTATTTTAACAAGTGGTAACATCCTGATTTTGATAAATTCTTATACTAATAAAATAGTATTGATATTGTAGTGTATTCTTAAGCTCTTTGTGTTGGTAGGATACTCATCTTTAGTGGCACTAAAGTAAATAATACAATCAAATTTAAATTCATAACTTATTTAAATCCCAAAACGTATTCTTGATATATAAGAACACGACTAACTTAGGAGATTAATAAACAAGATGCAATATGATTGTACTAGCCAACATTAACAAAGGCAACCCTAGTTTGACCCATGTATGCTATAAGTGTAAAACGAATTTTAAGGTAGGTATATAAACGCACATTATGGTTTATTTATAAAAAAACTCCAAATTTGATTACTTGTTTATTCAACTAATTCATCATAAACATGAGAAGGTATTACGAACTAACTATATTACTACAATAATAATAATAATCAAGATCAAGACTTTTACAAGAAATAGGCATTGATTTAAAAACTTTGATTGTTCTTCCATACATAAGATTAAAAACTTTGATTGTTCTTCCATACTTTGATTGTTCTTCCATAAACATCGAGGTTTGGAGTGCGGTCAAGGATTGTGGTAGCTCAAAGGCCCCGGGGTCCGATGGATTTAATTTGGGATTTTTTAAGAAGTTTTGGGATATTATTAGTGGTTACCTCTTCATTGCAATCAACTCTTTTTGGGAATCGGGTATATTTCTAATGGATGTAATGCGTCTTTCATCACCCTCGTTCCTAAAAGACCGGAACCCGTAAATTTAAATGATTACCGCCCGATTAGTCTCATTGGTAGCTACTACAAAATTATTGCAAAGCTTCTCTCTAATCGTTTACGCAAAGTTATTCCAAATCTTGTGAGGTATGAGCAAAGTGCATTTATCAAAGGTCGTAATATTTTGGATGGTGCGTTGATTGCAAACGAAACAGTTGATTATCTTAAACATAAAAAGTCTAAAAGTTTGGTGTTTAAGGTGGATTTCGAGAAAACCTTTGATAGTCTTAGTTGGGAGTTTTTAATGGAAATCATGGATATCATGGGGTTCGGGATTAAGTGGAGAAATTGGATTCTATCATGTCTCAAGTCAGCTTCTATTTCGATACTTGTTAATGACTCACCAACAAATGAGTTCAAACTTGAGCGTGGTGTTAGGCAAGGCGACCCACTTTCACCTTTCCTTTTTATCCTTGCGGCCGAAGGACTTAATGTCCTAACCAAATTGGCCGTGAAAAATAATTTGTACCAAGGGGTCCTTATTGGTAAGGACAAGGTTCCTATCTCACACCTTCAATATGCGGACGACAATATCTTTTTCGGATCATGGAGTGAGTCTAATGTGAGAAGCTTAATGACACTTCTTAAATGTTTTGAGCTTACATTGTAGTGACCCGAACTTTTCCATGTTTATATATATTAATTGAGACTGATATTTACATGATTAAATGTTTCCAACATGTTAAGCAATCAAACTTGTTAAGACTTGATTAATTGAAATATGTTTCATATAGACAATTGACCACCCAAGTTGGCCGGCGATTCACGAACGTTAAAACTTGTAAAAACGACATGACGATATATATATGGATACACATATGGTTAACATGAGATTATGATAAGTAAGTATCTCCATAAGTATATTAACAATGAGTTATATACATATAAACAAGACTACTAACTTAAGGATTTTGAAACGAGACATATATGTAACGATTATCGTTGTAACGACATTTAAATGTATATATATCATATTAAGATATATTAATATATCATAATATCATGATAATATAATAGTTTAACATCTCATTAGATATAATAAACAATGGATTAACAACATTAATTGAGATCGTTAACTTAAAGGTTTCAAAACAACACTTACATGTAACGACTAACGATGACTTAACGACTCAGTTAAAATGTATATACATGTAGTGTATTTAGATGTATTAAAATACTTTTGGAAGACTTCAATACACTTATCAAAATACTTCTACTTAACAAAAATGCTTACAATTACATCATCGTTCAGTTTCATCAACAATTCTACTCGTATGCACCCGTATTCGTACTCGTACAATACACAGCTTTTAGATGTATGTACTATTGGTATATACACTCCAATGATCAGCTCTTAGCAGCCCATGTGAGTCACCTAACACATGTGGGAACCATCATTTGGCAACTAGCATGAAATATCTCATAAAATTACAAAAATATGAGTAATCATTCATGACTTATTTACATGAAAATAAAATTACATATCCTTTATATCTAATCCATACACCAACGACCAAAAACACCTACAAACACTTTCATTCTTCAATTTTCTTCATCTAATTGATCTCTCTCAAGTTCTATCTTCAAGTTCTAAGTGTTCTTCATAAATTCTACAAGTTCTAGTTACATAAAATCAAGAATACTTTCAAGTTTGCTAGCTCACTTCCAATCTTGTAAGGTTATCATCCAACCTCAAGAAATCTTTGTTTCTTATAGTAGGTTATCATTCTAATACAAGGTAATAATCATATTCAAACTTTGGTTCAATTTCTATAACTATAACAATCTTATTTCAAGTGATGATCTTACTTGAACTTGTTTTCGTGTCATGATTCTGCTTCAAGAACTTCGAGCCATCCAAGGATCCATTGAAGCTAGATCTATTTTTCTCTTTTCCAGTAGGTTTATCCAAGGAACTTAAGGTAGTAATGATGTTCATAACATCATTCGATTCATACATATAAAGCTATCTTATTCGAAGGTTTAAACTTGTAATCACTAGAACATAGTTTAGTTAATTCTAAACTTGTTCGCAAAAAAAAGTTAATCCTTCTAACTTGACTTTTAAAATCAACTAAACACATGTTCTATATCTATATGATATGCTAACTTAATGATTTAAAACCTGGAAACACGAAAAATACCGTAAAACCGGATTTACGCCGTCGTAGTAACACCACGGGCTGTTTTGGGTTAGTTAATTAAAAACTATGATAAACTTTGATTTAAAAGTTGTTATTCTGAGAAAATGAGTTTTATTATGAACATGAAACTATATCCAAAAATTATGGTTAAACTCAAAGTGGAAGTATGTTTTCTAAAATGGTCATCTAGACGTCGTTCTTTCGACTGAAATGACTACCTTTACAAAAATGACTTGTAACTTATTTTTTCGACTATAAACCTATACTTTTTCTGTTTAGATTCATAAAATAGAGTTCAATATGAAACCATAGCAATTTTATTCACTCAAAACGGATTTAAAATGAAGAAGTTATGGGTAAAACAAGATTGGATAATTTTTCTCATTTTAGCTACGTGAAAATTGGTAACAAATCTATTCCAACCATAACTTAATCAACTTGTATTGTATATTATGTAATCTTGAGATACCATAGACACGTATACAATGTTTCGACCTATCATGTCGACACATCTATATATATTTCGGAACAACCATAGACACTCTATATGTGAATGTTGGAGTTAGCTATACAGGGTTGAGGTTGATTCCAAAATATATATAGTTTGAGTTGTGATCAATACTGAGATACATATACACTGGGTCGTGGATTGATTCAAGATAATATTTATCGATTTATTTCTGTACATCTAACTGTGGACAACTAGTTGTAGGTTACTAACGAGGACAGCTGACTTAATAAACTTAAAACATCAAAATATATTAAAAGTGTTGTAAATATATTTTGAACATACTTTGATATATATGTATATATTGTTATAGGTTCGTGAATCAACCAGTGGCCAAGTCTTACTTCCCGACGAAGTAAAAATATGTGAAAGTGAGTTATAGTCCCACTTTTAAAATCTAATATTTTTGGGATGAGAATACATGCAGGTTTTAATTTTGATTTACAAAATAGACACAAGTACGTGAAACTACATTCTATGGTTGAATTATCGAAATCGAATATGCCCCTTTTTATTAAGTCTGGTAATCTAAGAATTAGGGAACAGACACCCTAATTGACGCGAATCCTAAAGATAGATCTATTGGGCCTAACAAACCTCATCCAAAGTACCGGATGCTTTAGTACTTCGAAATTTATATCATATCCGAAGGGTGTCCCAGAATGATGGGGATATTCTTATATATGCATCTTGTTAATGTCGGTTACCAGGTGTTCACCATATGAATGATTTTTATCTCTATGTATGGGATGTGTATTGAAATATGAAATCTTGTGGTCTATTATTACGATTTGATATATATAGGTTAAACCTATAGCTCACCAACATTTTTGTTGACGTTTTAAGCATGTTTATTCTCAGGTGATTATTAAGAGCTTCCGCTGTCGCATACTTAAATAAGGACGAGATTTGGAGTCCATGCTTGTATGATATTGTATAAAAACTGCATTCAAGAAACTTATTTTGTTGTAACATATTTGTATTGTAAACCATTATGTAATGATCGAGTGTAAACATGATATTTTAGATTATCATTATTTGATAATCTACGTAAAGCTTTTTAAACCTTTATTGATGAAATAAAGGTTATGGTTTGTTTTAAAATGAATGCAGTCTTTGAAAAACGTCTCATATAGAGGTCAAAACCTCGCAACGAAATCAATTAATATGGAACGTTTTTAATCAATAAGAACGGGACATTTCAGTTGGTATCAGAGCGTTGGTCTTAGAGAACCAGAATTTTGCATTAGTGTGTCTTATCGAGTTTGTTAGGATGCATTAGTGAGTCTGGACTTCGACCGTGTTTACTTGAAAAATTGATTGCTTAACAAATTTTGTTGGAAACTATATATTTTTAACATGTGAATATTATGTGATATATTAATCTCTTAACGCGTTTGATATTATATGATAGATGTCTACCTCTAGAACAAGTCCCATTGACTCACCTAATAATAATGAAGAGTCAAATGTAAATTGGAATGATTCGTGGACTGATTCACAAGTTCCCGAAGAGGAACCGGAAGAAGAGTCGGAACCGGAAAAAGAATTGGAACCGGAAGAAGAATCGGAACCGGATGAAGAAATAGAACCGGTGGGGGAAATAATAAAACGGTTAAGTAAAAGAAAATCCTCAACCAACCGACCAAGGTTAATTATGGTCAATGGTGTTTCCGCCAAGGAAGCAAAATATTGGGAGGATTACCAATTCTCCGATGAATCGGATTCCGACGAGAATTCCGATGATGTTATAGAAGTTACCCCAACTGAATTTAAAAAGGCAAAAGAAAATAATAAGGGAAAGGGCATAAAAATAGAGAAATCTAATTCCAACCCCGATGAACTTTATATGTATCGTCAACCCCCGAAGTCCTTAAGTTGTAACAATGACCCGGGAACCTCTAAACCACCAGGTTTTTCTAAACCAATGTGGAAAATAACGGCTCGTATTAGGGGAACATCATATATCCCTAGAAACTTGGCAAAACGAACCAAAACCGAAGAAGAAGAAACAAGCGAGTCGGAATAAGATAGTTGTATTCGTATGGTGTAATACATGTAATATAGTGTGCTTATGCTTTATGATATATGTAAAAATTGCTTGTATTAATAAGTATTTTTTTTTATGAATCTAACTCTTGTCTATTTTACAGTATAAAAACACAAAATGGATAGACAACCCAATATTTTAAGAGACCTACCCGGAGACATGATTGATGAAATCTTGTCTAGAGTCGGTCAGAATTCTTCGGCACAACTATTTAAGGCGAGATCAGTTTGTAAGACATTCGAAGAACGTTCCAAGAATGCCTTGGTTTATAAAAGGCTTTCGTTCGAAAGATGGGGGATATCACATTGGGAAATCCATAAGTTATGATGTGTTTACTTTGACGCATATATTGCGGGGAACCCAAATGCTATTTTACGCAATGGGTTAAGAAATTATTTTGACTCAATATATCCGAATATTGGACTCCGTGATTTAGAAAAAGCGGCTAACATGCAACATAAAGAAGCATGTTATGCTTACGGATTAGTAATGTTCGCTTCTCACCAAAGTGAGAACAAGAACATCGGGCTACAACTATTAAACAAAACGTTTCCACAAGTGACGGAGTCGGTAATTGGGGTAAGAAATGAGGTTTTTAGATTGTTACGGGTACGTTTCTTATTGACAATAAATCTGCTTACGTTTTATTTGATTCGGGTGCGGATAGAAGCTATATGAGTAGAGATTTTTGTGCTAAATTAAGTTGTCCATTGACGCCTTTGGATAGTAAATTTTTACTCGAATTAGCAAATGGTAAATTAATTTCAGCAGATAATATATGTCGAAATCGAGAAATTAAACTGGTTAGCGAAACATTTAAGATTGATTTGATACCAGTAGAGTTAGGGAGTTTTGATGTGATAATCGGTATGGACTGGTTGAAAGAAGTGAAAGCAGAGATCGTTTGTTACAAAAATGCAATTCGCATTATACGAGAAAAAGGAAAACCCTTAATGGTGTACGGAGAAAAGGGCAACACGAAGCTACATCTTATTAGTAATTTGAAGGCATAAAAACTAATAAGAAAAGGTTGCTATGCTGTTCTAGCACACGTCGAGAAAGTACAAACTGAAGAAAAGAGCATCAATGATGTTCACATTGCAAAAGAATTTCCCGATGTATTTCCGAAAGAATTACCGGGATTACCCCCACATCGATCAGTTGAATTTCAAATAGATCTTGTACCAGGAGCTGCACCAATAGCTCGTGCTCCTTACAGACTCGCACCCAGCGAGATGAAAGAACTGCAAAGCCAATTACAAGAACTTTTAGAGCGTGGTTTCATTCGACTTAGCACATCACCGTGGGGAGCTCCTGTTTTGTTTGTCAAGAAGAAAGATGGTACATTCAGGTTGTGTATCAACTACCGAGAGTTGAACAAACTTACCATCAAGAACCGCTACCCACTACCGAGAATCGACGACTTATTTGATCAACTATAAGGCTCATCTGTTTATTCAAAGATTGACTTACGTTCCGGGTATCATCAAATGCGGGTGAAAGAAGATGATATTCCAAAGACTGCTTTCAGAACACGTTACGGTCATTATGAGTTTATGGTCATGCCGTTTGATTTAACTAATGCACCAGCTGTGTTCATGGACCTTATGAACCGAGTGTGTGGACCATACCTTGACAAGTTTGTCATTGTTTTCATTGATGACATACTTATTTACTCAAAGAATGACCAAGAACACAGTGAACATTTGAGAAAGGTGTTAGAAGTATTGAGGAAGGAAGAATTGTACGCTAAGTTTTCAAAGTGTGCATTTTGGTTGGAAGAAGTTCAATTCCTCGGTCACATAGTGAACAAAGAAGGTATTAAGGTGGATCCGGCAAAGATAGAAACTGTTGAAAAGTGGGAAACCCCGAAAACTCCGAAACACATACGCCAGTTTTTAGGACTAGCTGGTTACTACAGAAGGTTCATCCAAGACTTTTCCAGAATAGCAAAACCCTTGACTGCATTAACGCATAAAGGGAAGAAATTTGAATGGAATGATGAACAAGAGAAAGCGTTTCAGTTATTGAATAAAAAGCTAACTACGGCACCTATATTGTCATTGCCTGAAGGGAATGATGATTTTGTGATTTATTGTGACGCATCAAAGCAAGGTCTCGGTTGTGTATTAATGCAACGAACGAAGGTGATTGCTTATGCGTCTAGACAATTGAAGATTCACGAACAAAATTATACGACGCATGATTTGGAATTAGGCGCGGTTGTTTTTGCATTAAAGACTTGGAGGCACTACTTATATGGGGTCAAAAGTATTATATATACCGACCACAAAAGTCTTCAACACATATTTAATCAGAAACAACTGAATATGAGGCAGCGTAGGTGGATTGAATTATTGAATGATTACGACTTTGAGATTCTTTACCACCCGGGGAAGGAAAATGTGGTAGCCGATGCCTTGAGCAGGAAGGACAGAGAACCCATTTGAGTAAAATCTATGAATATAATGATTCATAATAACCTTACTACTCAAATAAAGGAGGCGCAACAAGGAGTTTTAAAAGAGGGAAATTTAAAGGATGAAATACCCAAAGGATCGGAGAAGTATCTTAATATTCGGGAAGACGGAACCCGGTATAGGGCTGAAAGGATTTGGGTACCAAAATTTGGAGATATGAGAGAAATGGTACTTAGAGAAGCTCATAAAACCAGATACTCAATACATCCTGGAACGGGGAAGATGTACAAGGATCTCAAGAAACATTTTTGGTGGCCGGGTATGAAAGCCGATGTTGCTAAATACGTTGGAGAATGTTTGACGTGTTCTAAGGTCAAAGCTGAGCATCAGAAACCATCAGGTCTACTTCAACAACCCGAAATCCCGGAATGGAAATGGGAAAACATTACCATGGATTTCATCACTAAATTGCCAAGGACTGCAAGTGGTTTTGATACTATTTGGGTAATAGTTGATCGTCTCACCAAATCAGCACACTTCCTGCCAATAAGAGAAGATGATAAGATGGAGAAGTTAGCACGACTGTATTTGAAGGAAGTCGTCTCCAGACATGGAATACCAATCTCTATTATCTCTGATAGGGATGGCAGATTTATTTCAAGATTCTGGCAGACATTACAGCAAGCATTAGGAACTCGTCTAGACATGAGTACTGCCTATCATCCACAAACTGATGGGCAGAGCGGAAGGACGATACAAACGCTTGAAGACATGCTACGAGCATGTGTTATTGATTTCGGAAACAGTTGGGATCGACATTTACCATTAGCAGAATTTTCCTACAACAACAGCTACCATTCAAGCATTGAGATGGCGCCGTTTGAAGCACTTTATGGTAGAAAGTGCAGGTCTCCGATTTGTTGGAGTGAAGTGGAGGATAGACAGATTACGGGTCCGGAGATTATACAAGAAACTACCGAGAAGATCATCCAAATTCAACAACGGTTGAAAACCGCCCAAAGTCGACAAAAGAGCTACGCTGACATTAAAAGAAAAGATATAGAATTTGAAATTGGAGAGATGGTCATGCTTAAAGTTGCACCTTGGAAAGGCGTTGTTCGATTTGGTAAACGAGGGAAATTAAATCCAAGGTATATTGGACCATTCAAGATTATTGATCGTGTCGGACCAGTAGCTTACCGACTTGAGTTACCTCAACAACTCGCGGCTGTACATAACACTTTCCACGTCTCGAATTTGAAGAAATATTTTGCTAAAGAAGATCTCACTATTCCGTTAGATGAAATCCAAATCAACGAAAAACTTCAATTCATCGAAGAACCCGTCGAAATAATGGATCGTGAGGTTAAAAGACTTAAGCAAAACAAGATACCAATTGTTAAGGTTCGATGGAATGCTCGTAGAGGACCCGAGTTCACCTGGGAGCGTGAAGATCAGATGAAAAAGAAATACCCGCATCTATTTCCAGAAGATTCGTCAACACCTTCAACAGCTTAAAATTTCGGGACGAAATTTATTTAACGGGTAGGTACTGTAGTGACCCGAACTTTTCCATGTTTATATATATTAATTGAGATTGATATTTACATGATTAAATGTTTCCAACATGTTAAGCAATCAAACTTGTTAAGACTTGATTAATTGAAATATGTTTCATATAGACAATTGACCACCCAAGTTGGCCGGCGATTCACGAACGTTAAAACTTGTAAAAACGACATGACGATATATATATGGATACACATATGGTTAACATGAGATTATGATAAGTAAGTATCTCCATAAGTATATTAACAATGAGTTATATACATATAAACAAGACTACTAACTTAAGGATTTTGAAACGAGATATATATGTAACGATTATCGTTGTAACGACATTTAAATGTATATATATCATATTAAGATATATTAATATATCATAATATCATGATAATATAATAATTTAACATCTCATTAGATATAATAAACAATGGGTTAACAACATTAATTGAGATCGTTAACTTAAAGGTTTCAAAACAACACTTACATGTAACGACTAACGATGACTTAACGACTCAGTTAAAATGTATATACATGTAGTGTATTTAGATGTATTAAAATACTTTTGGAAGACTTCAATACACTTATCAAAATACTTCTACTTAACAAAAATGCTTACAATTACATCATCGTTCAGTTTCATCAACAATTCTACTCGTATGCACCCGTATTCGTACTCGTACAATACACAGCTTTTAGATGTATGTACTATTGGTATATACACTCCAATGATCAGCTCTTAGCAGCCCATGTGAGTCACCTAACACATGTGGGAACCATCATTTGGCAACTAGCATGAAATATCTCATAAAATTACAAAAATATGAGTAATCATTCATGACTTATTTACATGAAAACAAAATTACATATCCTTTATATCTAATCCATACACCAACGACCAAAAACACCTACAAACACTTTCATTCTTCAATTTTCTTCATCTAATTGATCTCTCTCAAGTTCTATCTTCAAGTTCTAAGTGTTCTTCATAAATTCTACAAGTTCTAGTTACATAAAATCAAGAATACTTTCAAGTTTGCTAGCTCACTTCCAATCTTGTAAGGTTATCATCCAACCTCAAGAAATCTTTGTTTCTTATAGTAGGTTATCATTCTAATACAAGGTAATAATCATATTCAAACTTTGGTTCAATTTCTATAACTATAACAATCTTATTTCAAGTGATGATCTTACTTGAACTTGTTTTCGTGTCATGATTCTGCTTCAAGAACTTCGAGCCATCCAAGGATCCATTGAAGCTAGATCTATTTTTCTCTTTTCCAGTAGGTTTATCCAAGGAACTTAAGGTAGTAATGATGTTCATAACATCATTCGATTCATACATATAAAGCTATCTTATTCGAAGGTTTAAACTTGTAATCACTAGAACATAGTTTAGTTAATTCTAAACTTGTTCGCAAACAAAAGTTAATCCTTCTAACTTGACTTTTAAAATCAACTAAACACATGTTCTATATCTATATGATATGCTAACTTAATGATTTAAAACCTGGAAACACGAAAAACACCGTAAAACCGGATTTACGCCGTCGTAGTAACACCGCGGGCTGTTTTGGGTTAGTTAATTAAAAACTATGATAAACTTTGATTTAAAAGTTGTTATTCTGAGAAAATGAGTTTTATTATGAACATGAAACTATATCCAAAAATTATGGTTAAACTCAAAGTGGAAGTATGTTTTCTAAAATGGTCATCTAGACATCGTTCTTTCGACTGAAATGACAACCTTTACAAAAACGACTTGTAACTTATTTTTCCGACTATAAACCTATACTTTTTCTGTTTAGATTCATAAAATAGAGTTCAATATGAAACCATAGCAATTTTATTCACTCAAAACGGATTTAAAATGAAGAAGTTATGGGTAAAACAAGATTGGATAATTTTTCTCATTTTAGCTACGTGAAAATTGGTAACAAATCTATTCCAACCATAACTTAATCAACTTGTATTGTATATTATGTAATCTTGAGATACCATAGACACGTATACAATGTTTCGACCTATCATGTCGACACATCTATATATATTTCGGAACAACCATAGACACTCTATATGTGAATGTTGGAGTTAGCTATACAGGGTTGAGGTTGATTCCAAAATATATATAGTTTGAGTTGTGATCAATACTGAGATACATATACACTGGGTCGTGGATTGATTCAAGATAATATTTATCGATTTATTTCTGTACATCTAACTGTGGACAACTAGTTGTAGGTTACTAACGAGGAAAGCTGACTTAATAAACTTAAAACATCAAAATATATTAAAAGTGTTGTAAATATATTTTGAACATACTTTGATATATATGTATATATTGTTATAGGTTCGTGAATCAACCAGTGGCCAAGTCTTACTTCCCGACGAAGTAAAAATCTGTGAAAGTGAGTTATAGTCCCACTTTTAAAATCTAATATTTTTGGGATGAGAATACATGCAGGTTTTATAAATGATTTACAAAATAGACACAAGTACGTGAAACTACATTCTATGGTTGAATTATCGAAATCGAATATGCCCCTTTTTATTAAGTCTGGTAATCTAAGAATTAGGGAACAGACACCCTAATTGACGCGAATCCTAAAGATAGATCTATTGGGCCTAACAAACCTCATCCAAAGTACCGGATGCTTTAGTACTTCGAAATTTATATCATATCCGAAGGGTGTCCCGGAATGATGGGGATATTCTTATATATGCATCTTGTTAATGTCGGTTACCAGGTGTTCAACATATGAATGATTTTTATCTCTATGTATGGGATGTGTATTGAAATATGAAATCTTGTGGTCTATTATTACGATTTGATATATATAGGTTAAACCTATAGCTCACCAACATTTTTGTTGACGTTTTAAGCATGTTTATTCTCAGGTGATTATTAAGAGCTTCCGCTGTCGCATACTTAAATAAGGACGAGATTTGGAGTCCATGCTTGTATGATATTGTATAAAAACTGCATTCAAGAAACTTATTTTGTTCCAACATATTTGTATTGTAAACCATTATGTAATGATCGAGTGTAAACATGATATTTTAGATTATCATTATTTGATAATCTACGTAAAGCTTTTTAAACCTTTATTGATGAAATAAAGGTTATGGTTTGTTTTAAAATGAATGCAGTCTTTGAAAAACGTCTCATATAGAGGTCAAAACCTCGCAACGAAATCAATTAATATAGAACGTTTTTAATCAATAAGAACGGGACATTTCATACATCAGGATTGAAGGTAAACTATCACAAAAGTAGTCTATTCGGAGTGGGCGTGGAACAACTTGTTGTTGAGAGTATGGCTCTTAGTTTTTGTTGCAACGTTGATAACTTTCCGTTCATTAACTTGGGACTTCCCGTGGGTGGAAATATGAATAAGGAGGCTAGTTGGGAACCGGTATTAAAAAAATTCGAGAAAAGACATTCGGATTGGAAAGCGCGTTCGGTGTCATTTGGTGGGCGTTTGACTCTTATCAAGTTGGTGTTGAATAGTCTCCCATTATACTACTTCTCGCTCTTCCGTGCTCCGCCATGTGTGATAAAAAAGCTCGAGTGTGTGAGGCGTAATTTCTTTTGGGGTGGGTCGGGTAAAAAATCTAAAATATCATGGGTTAAATGGGAGGAAATACTTCTTTCTTTCGGGGACGGGGGGCTTAATGTGGGGTCACTTAAAAGCAAAAATCTCGCTTTGATCGGCAAGTGGTGGTGGATGTTTAAAACCGAACCCACTTTTTTGTGGGTCAAAGTTGTTTCGAGTCTTTATGGTGTTAATGGTGGTCTTAACGATACTAACCTTGTGCGTGTTGGAACATACACTTCTGTTTGGTCAAATATTGTTAAAACAGGACATCTTATTGCTTCGCTTGGTATTCCTTTCCAAGGTTACTTTGCAAAAGAAATCGGCGATGGTGCTAACACGAGTTTTTGGAGTGATGTTTGGCTTGGGAACGAGCCGCTGAAAAATAAGTTCAAACGGCTAGTGGTTCTAGAAAATGATTTAGCAGCTTCGATGAAGGATCGTGTCACTTGGAATGGTTCAAAAAACATTGGTGAATGGAGTTGGGTTCGCAACCCGTCGGGTCGTACCTTAGGTGAACTTGAGCAACTAAACATCATGCTTGAAGTGTTCCCCTTAAAACATGATGTTTCGGATGGGTGGCGCTGGTCAGCAAGCTCAAGTGATTTCTTTACAACAAGCAGCTTAACGGATGTGTTAAACGAGAAGATACTAAAGGTTGGTATAAACTCCTTTGAGACGTTAAGGAATAGCTTGGTGCCTAAGAAAGTGGAGATATTCATGTGGAGAGCTAGAAAGAGGAGGATCCCGGTTTTGACAAAGCTTGACAAGAGGGGTGTTGACTTGTATTCGGTTCGGTGCCCGTTATGTGATGGAAGTATCGAAACCATTGATCACTCATTGTTACTTTGCCCATAAACGTATGACATATGGTGTAAAGTGTTTGATTGGTGGGGGCGTGGCGTATCCACATTTGTTGGTTTGAATGATATTGCAATCGATAATTGGACTCAAGCTTCTTCGGATTTGGGTAAAACCATTTGGCAAGTATTACTTTGGTCGTGTTGTTACCTAATTTGGAAGAATCGCAATCAAAAGGTTTTTAAAGGTAAATGTTGGAATGTGCCGGTCGCCGTGAATGAGATCCAAGTGTGTAGCTTCGAATGGATCGCAAAGAGATGCAAAAATGAAGATACTTGACTGGCATTCTTGGATCCATCACCCACAAATATTTCTCGTATAAGATGTGAGTTTGATCATAGGCTAGTAGCGATGCAACCTTTGTATTAACGATATAACTTAGCTTGAGGAACAAGACATATTTTATTCAATTTAATATTTGTTTCCATGTTGTAATTATTTTCCTTTTCCAACTTATATATATATATATATATATATATATATATATATATATATATATATATATATATATATATATATATATATATATATATATTAATAAACAAACATCCCACAATCGTGAGGAATTTAACCCTAATATGGCATCAGCCTAACCTTGTCTTCCACCTCTCTATCTTGTTTTTTTTCTTTCTTTTTCTGCAGCCGTATCCCAAAATCCCTTCCACATCTTCATCATGTCGACAACTTCAACTGATGGTACCCTACCCCTCAACACTATTTTACACATGCTAACCATTAAACTTTCCTCTTTCAATTACTTATTATGGAGACATTAAATTCTTCCTCTTCTCTCTTATCAAAAGCTTAAAGGCTATGTCGATGGGACCATATCTCGGCCCACTGCTACTGGTACTGCTGATTCTTTAGCCTCATCTGTTACTTCATCCGGTTCTACTGCACCTGTGATCGATGTTGCTGCTCTAGCTCAATGGGTAGATGGTGATCAGCGAGCTCTTCTTATTCTTCATGCTTCCCTTACTGAAGAAGCCATGTCTATTTTTGTTGGGTTCAAAACCGCAAGAGAGGTGTGGGTCACCTTGGAAGATTCGTTTAGCCATGATTCAACGGATCGGGTTCATTCTTTGCGTGATCAGTTAAGGCACCTTCAAAAGGGCTCAGATTCTGTTGTCGATTTCAGTAAAAAATTCAAAGCTTTATGTGACCAATTGCAAACTATCGGCCACCCTATTGATGACCTTGACAAATTCCATTGGTTCCTTTGTGGTTTGGGTCAAGGTTTTGAAACTTTTTCTACGATGCAACATGCTATTAAACCACGATCTACTTTTCGTAATCTCATGACCTTAGCCAAAAGTCATGAGCTTTTTCTCAAATCAGTCTAGCCACCTGTGCCCATTCAGGCTGCCTTCAATGTTAACAGCTCGCCTGCACAGTCTAGCAATTCTAATTACCGTGGAAGAGGTCGCGGTCGTAATTCTTATGGACGTGGTCGAGGACGCTTTAAACCACCCACATGTCAGCTATGTCGTAATTCTGGGCATTATGCTTCTGCTTGCCCGAGTTTATCTTCTTATGCGTCTCGGTCACCTTCGCTTGATGCCAATCTAGCTCAAGCCTTTCATTCTAATTATCATGTTACTACACACTCTCCTGACTGGTCAGTTAATTCTGGAGCTACTGCACACATGACGCCGACCTCTTCTCATTTGGATTCTGTTGCTACATAAAATGGTAAGGAACGAGTTACTGTAGGTAATGGTTATTCGTTACCAATTTCACATATTGGTTTCAGTCTGTTATCCAAGGACCTTAAATTACTTGATGTACTTGTTGTTCCTTTAATTACAAAAAAGTTACTTTCAATGAGTAAATTAACTTCTGATAATCCTATTGATGTTCTTTTTAATGATCATGCTTTTGTCATTCAGAATCGCCACACCAAAGCAATCATAGCAACGGCTCGTCACAGTCATGATTTATATGTTCTTGAACGTGGTCACCAAGCACTTTTGTCGCTGCTATACTCAACTACATTAAGTGGATCTTTTGATTTATGGCATAGTCGTTTAGGACATGTCTCTCTTGATGTTATTTCATTATTAAATAAGTTAGGAAGGTTATCAGTTACATCTGTTTTACCTAAACCTACAGTTTGTTCTTCTTGTCAATTAGCTAAAAGTAAACGTTTACGTTTTACTTTGAATGAAAAACGTTGTTCTCATGTGTTGGAATTGATTCATTGTGACTTTTGAGGTGTGACGACCCGGAAATTTCCGATCAAATTTAAACTTAATCTTTATATGATTTTGACACGATAAACAAAAGTCTGTAATGTTGAGTCTCAAAAATTTTGAACTGTTTTCACATATGCAATTACCCTTCGACTACTTTCGACGATTCACGAACTATTGTGTGTAAATAACAATGTAACTATATATATACATATATAAATATAAGTGTACATATTAAGTTGAATTAATAAAATACAAAATAATAATTTGAATTGAAAATGTAAAGTAAAATACAAAGTAATTAAGCTATTATTTAAATGAATATATATATATATATATATATATATATATATATATATATATATATATATATATATATATATATATATGATTTCTATTAGTAATTATAAATGTATTTTGAGATATATATAATATATATATATATATATATATTAAATATTCAATAAATGTTACTACATTATATAATGAAGAGTTTATATATTATATGTAGTTACAAGTTAAAATATAAATGTTATATTAATATTATTATCATTACTTCATTATTATTATTAATGTTAATATTAAAATTAATAATTGTATTATTATAAGTAGTGTTATTAATAACATTATTAAAATATTATTGTTATCATTTTTTTATTATCATTAAACTTATTAAAATTATTAATTCTATTAATATCATTATTATTTATTATTTTTATTAATACATTATTATTTTTAGAAGTATTAATATTATTATCAATATTATAAATCTTATTATTATTATTTATGTATATATGCAAGTTATAATCAGATACATACCTATACAAAATACTAATAAATATATAAATACATACAACTATATACGTTTATATATAAAATTTCTCTTATATACAGATATACGTACAGACATTTATGTATTCAGTTTCCCCATCCTTATCAAGCTTCTTTTGTAAATAAATTTAAAATTTGCAACCTGGTACGAATTTACTATTTTTTTCCCATTCAACTGTATTCGATTTTGTTTTCTGTCGAAAGTTGTTAAAATTCTACTTCAATCACGTTTCCAAATAAGGAATCATTCATTTTATAATATTACTACACTCTGTAATTGCATGAGAAACCGAAAAATATAGAAAGATATCACAATATTCCTCAGTTCTTGAATCCATTTAGCCAAAATATTATTTTGAATCGAATGTCAAAATGTAATATTGCAGTTGCATTAGGATTCAGTATTTCGATCTGTCTGTAAAATATTATCTCTCAATTCTTCAAATCAAAGATGAATTTTAAAGTCAAATATTAGAATTTAAAAGTCAAAGATTTTGTTCTTGGTAAAATTCGAGTTTGTTTGGATGTTTTAAGTTCAATTGACGAATCCAAAAGTTTCTAGGAATGATTTAGAGCGTATTTCATGTTATGATTATACGCTAAAAACGATTGAAAATCCAAAATCAATTTTATGTTCTTCCATTTTTTTTGTTCATTAACAGCGACTGCTGTTTTTTTAATATTTTTTTATGTTGCTATTAATTTGGAAATCATGGAGGGTCGTATAGGTCCCAATTAATAGACCTGAATCCAACTTTAAACTCGCCTATATATTTGCAAAATTCGTTGTTATTGTCGATTGAATTAAGTGAAGCATGAGAAGGAAGGGGAAAACAAGGAAATTTAAGTTAAATAAATTTGGGTTCGTAATACAAACAGAAAAATGAATTCGTTCAAATGGTTAGGGTGTTGAGTTGATTAGCGGGTGGTCTCGAGTTCGAGTCCGGTCAGAGACAAATCTTTTTAGAAAAGACTTATAAGAGGGTATACTTCTTATTTTTTTATATCTATTATTATTATTATTATTATAAATATTATTATTATTGCTAGTATGATCATTATTATTATTATTATTATTGTTATTATTATTAATTACTGTTGTTTTATGATTAATGTTATTATCATTAACAAGTATTAGCATCAAGTATTATGAGTATTATTATTATTATTATTATTATCATTAATATCATTATTATTAATAAAATAAGTATTATTAGTATTAATATCATTATTATTATCATTATTAGTAAAATTATTATTTATAGTTATTATAGTTATTATTATTATTACTACTATTATTATTATCATTTTTATATTAAAATTATCATTTTTATTATTGTTATCATTTTTATTATTACTATCAGTAGTAGGAAAATTATCATTTTTATCAAAATTATTATTATTATTTTGACATTAATACTATTATTTTAATATTGTTATTATCATTTTTTTAATACTAGTATCATTATTATTATCATAATACCTATTATTATTAATATTATAAAATGAAACAACTTTTATTCAATCAAATAAATATTAATTATATAAAAACTATATTTAATACAACTATAGTAATATTTTTATTGTAAATAGTAATTATTTATTTAAGGTATATTAAGTAAATGTAATTAATTAAGTTATAAATGAAACACATAACTAAAATAACAATTAATTCACTAATAGTATATAGATTTGTTCGATTACGAGTATATATGTTAATATATATATCTGATATAGGTTCATGAATCCAAGGCCAACCCTGCATTGTCCAATATCGTCATATATATTTTTACTACAAAATACAGTATGGTGAGTTTCATTTACCTTTTTACCCTTTATATTTTTGGGCTGAGAATACATGCGCAATTTTTATAAATGTTTTACGAAATAGACACAAGTAATCGAAACTACATTCTATGGTTGAATTGTTATACCGGATATCGCCCTTGTTGAACTTGGTAACCTAAGAATTGGTGTTTATTATAATTGCCACCAATTGACGTGAATCCTAAAGATAGATCTATGTGCCATTGACAAGCCCCAGTCAGAGAATTTGAACTGCTTTAGTACTTCGATATTTATATATGGGGATATTCTAGATGCATTTTGTTAATGTCAGTTACCAGGTGTTCAATCCATATGAATGAATTTTAAACACTTGCGAGTGTATGTTTATTGATTAAATGAAATCTTGTGGTCTATTAAAATGATGGAAATGATCGATTATGATAAACTAATGAACTCACCAACCTTTTGGTTGACACTTGAAAGCATGTTTATTCTCAGGTTTGAAAGAAATCTTTCGCTGTGCATTTGCTTATTTTAAAGATATTACTTGGAGTCATTCATGACATATTTCAAAAGACGTTGCATTCGAGTTGTTGAAGTTCAATTGATATTATTATTAAGTAAATGACATATTAGGTCATTTATAGTTTGGATATTATGAAATGGTATGCATACTAGTCAACTTTCGATGAAATGAAAGTTTGTCTTTTAAAAACGAATGCAATGTTTGTAAAATGTATCATATAGAGGTCAAGTACCTCGCGATGTAATCATATGTTATTGTATTCGTCCTTATGAATTAGGACGGGTTGTCTCATGTGGTATCAGAGCGGTGGTCTTAGCGAACCAGGTCTTGCATTAGTGTGTCTAACTGATAGTTGTTTAGATGCATTAGTGAGTCTGGACTTCGACCGTGTCTGCATGTCAAAAGTTTTGCTTATCATTTCGTGTCGAAAATCATCTACTTATCATCCTTAGGAAATTACCTGCTTATCATTCCTAGTCTAGACACATCTTACTGCATTGATTGCATGAATAGTGTATAGACAAATCCATATCTTAGCGTATCTGTTACTGTAGACTTTATCTGACACGTTTCCTTAATTTCTTCCGTAATCCATGGGATCTTCTGTACTATATTAGATATTCTATATAATTAGAATATTATCCGATAACCGAAAAATCATCTCATATCGAAAATCCTCTAACTGATCATAAGAAATGGATCCTATACCTAGCTTGAATTCCATTAGTTCCGGAAGCAATTTCGAGATGCGTATTGAAGTAGACTCCGAAGTCAATGAACCCGAAGTGTCTCCACCGTTTAGCTATTTTTCTTTTTGGAGGAGATGGGGGTGGGTCTGAGACTTACTCACTCGATGGAGAAATGAAGAAGGCGAGCCCTACCGCGAACCAAACTTACCTCCTAACATCGGAGAAAATGATGTACTCACCGGTGAACCTATGCGCAACACTGTATTCACCCTTCTTGCTAAAGTTTTCCACCTCGAAGGTCGCATTACTGCAATCTTAGAAAATATTCAACCTCTACTTCCGAATACCAATCGAAGGGGAATATTGGAAGAAGTTAGGGAACTTTGAATTGATAATCAGGATCTATCGAATCAGATGAGAGGATGAATAGAAATGATAGATGGTAGGATAGAAACCCTGACAAGAATGGTGCGTGATTTACAAGCTAAACTTACTACACCAACATCATCACCACCATCAGCAGCACCAGCAGCATAACCAGTACCAACAACAACAACAACAACAACAACATCATCACACGTCTCAACTTCGCAATCTATACCTCAAGCATAATCATCGTTCTACGAATCGTTCTACTTAAACGATCTTCCTCCTTCATGGTGATTATGTAATCTCTAATGTTTTAGAGATTATGTACTCTAGTTCTAGCCGTAAATCTGATAAGTTTAATATCACATTGACTCATTAAATCCATGATTACGTCTGAAGAAAATATATATGTATATATGTTTTCATAAAGATTGTAATTAAAAATTTTATTGTACAAACTGTTAATGGTGAAAATATTTTAACGGGTAGGTAATACCCGAGGAGTATTTAGATTTCACATTAATAAGTTACACTGTACATTCTTCAAATCTGATTCAATATTCATTTACTATCCTACTTACATCTACAAAGATACGAATCCGTTCACCGCAGAATAACCATTTCCATTCAATTTCATATTTGGATTTTGACCTATCAGAATCCAACAAGTGGCATAATGAAGAAAACATTGGACAAAATAAAATTTGTTAGAAACAAACAAATTAACTATGAAAAATTTTGTTAAGAAACCACGCTAACTGTTCCTAGCTAACCGTTCCTAGCTAACTAATTATATTTTATTTATCGCAATTTAATTATCGCAATTTATATTCTCGCAATTTTATTTATCGTCATTTAATTTCTGTTATTTATTTTACGCACTTTAAATATCGGGACACGTATTAATTAATTCGAATATAATATATTAAACTATATATGAATTATTGAACTGTTAACTGTGGACTATCAACTGAGGACTACCAACATTGGACAAATAAAATGAATTAAAATATTAATTATAACATATGAAACTAAACAATTCTTCAAGTTTGCCACTTGATTTCATCTTAAACCTCATTTGTATCTTGACGATTACAATCTGCATTCAAACCTTTCATGATTCTTAAAAACACTTCAATCGATAGGATGAATCAACCGCACTTCATCTACGGAAGAAGAGATTGATGCATATAGTTATGCACCTGAAAACACTCGGTGTAGTGACCCGAACTTTTCCATGTTTATATATATTAATTGAGATTGATATTTACATGATTAAATGTTTCCAACATGTTAAGCAATCAAACTTGTTAAGACTTGATTAATTGAAATATGTTTCATATAGACAATTGACCACCCAAGTTGACCGGTGATTCACGAACGTTAAAACTTGTAAAAAATATATGATGACATATATATGGATATATATATATATATATATATATATATATATATATATATATATAGTTAACATGATACTATGATAAGTAAACATATCATTAAGTATATTAACAATGAACTACATATATAAAAACAAGACTACTAACTTAATGATTTTTAAACGAGACATATATGTAACGATTATCGTTGTAAAGACGTTTAATGTATATATATCATATTAAGAGATATTCATACATGATAATATCATGATAATATAATAATTTAAAATCTCATTTGATATTATAAACATTGGGTTAACAACATTTAACAAGATCATTAACCTAAAGGTTTCAAAACAACACTTACATGTAACGACTAACGATGACTTAACGAATCAGTTAAAATGTATATACATGTAGTGTTTTAATATGTATTTATACACTTTTGGAAGACTTCAATACACTTATCAAAATACTTCTACTTAACAAAAATGCTTACAATTACATCCTCGTTCAGTTTCATCAACAATTCTACTCGTATGCACCCGTATTCGTACTCGTACAATACACAGCTTTTAGATGTATGTACTATTGGTATATACACTCCAATGATCAGCTCTTAGCAGCCCATGTGAGTCACCTAACACATGTGGGAACCATCATTTGGCAACTAGCAAGAAATATCTCATAAAATTACAAAAATATGAGTAATCATTCATGACTTATTTACATGAAAACAAAATTACATATCCTTTATATCTAATCCATACACCAACGACCAAAAACACCTACAAATACTTTCATTCTTCAATTTTATTCATCTAATTGATCTCTCTCAAGTTCTATCTTCAAGTTCTAAGTGTTCTTCATATATTCTACAAGTTCTAGTTACATAAAATCAAGAATACTTTCAAGTTTGCTAGCTCACTTCCAATCTTGTAGGGTGATCATCCAACCTCAAGAAATCTTTGTTTCTTACAGTAGGTTATCATTCTAATATAAGGTAATAATCATATTCAAACTTTGGTTCAATTTCTATAACTATAACAATCTTATTTCAAGTGATGATCTTACTTGAACTTGTTTTCGTGTCATGATTCTGCTTCAAGAACTTCGAGCCATCCAAGGATCCATTGAAGCTAGATCCATTTTTCTCTTTTCCAGTAGGTTTATCCAAGGAACTTAAGGTATTAATGATTTTCATAACATCATTCGATTCATACATATAAAGCTATCTTATTCGAAGGTTTAAACTTGTAATCACTAGAACATAGTTTAGTTAATTCTAAACTTGTTCGCAAACAAAAGTTAATCCTTCTAACTTGACTTTTAAAATCAACTAAACACATGTTCTATATCTATATGATATTCTAACTTAATGATTTAAAACCTGGAAACACGAAAAACACCGTAAAACCGGATTTACGCCGTCGTAGTAACACCGCGGGCTGTTTTGGGTTAGTTAATTAAAAACTATGATAAACTTTGATTTAAAAGTTGTTATTCTGAGAAAATGATTGTTATTATGAACATGAAACTATATTTAAAAATTATGGTTAAACTCAAAGTGGAAGTATGTTTTCTAAAATGGTCATCTAGACGTCGTTCTTTCGACTGAAATGACTACCTTTACAAAAACGACTTGTAACTTATTTTTCCGACTATAAACCTATACTTTTTCTGTTTAGATTCATAAAATAGAGTTCAATATGAAACCATAGCAATTTGATTCACTCAAAACGGATTTAAAATGAAGAAGTTATGGGTAAAACAAGATTGGATAATTTTTCTCATTTTAGCTACGTGAAAATTGGTAACAAATCTATTCCAACTATAACTTAATCAACTTGTATTGTATATTATGTAATCTTGAGATACCATAGACACGTATACAATGTTTCGACCTATCATGTCGACACATCTATATATGTTTCGGAACAACCATAGACACTCTATATGTGAATGTTGGAGTTAGCTATACAGGGTTGAGGTTGATTCCAAAATATATATAGTTTGAGTTGTGATCAATACTGAGATGCGTATACACTGGGTCGTGGATTGATTCAAGATAATATGTATCGATTTATTTCTGTACATCTAACTGTGGACAACTAGTTGTAGGTTACTAACGAGGACAGCTGACTTAATAAACTTAAAACATCAAAATATATTAAAAGTGTTGTAAATATATTTTGAACATTCTTTGATATATATGTATATATTGTTATAGGTTCGTGAATCAACCAGTGGCCAAGTCTTACTTCCCGACGAAGTAAAAATCTGTGAAAGTGAGTTATAGTCCCACTTTTAAAATCTAATATTTTTGGGATGAGAATACATGCAGGTTTTATAAACGATTTACAAAATAGACACAAGTACGGGAAACTACATTCTATGGTTGAATTATCGAAATCGAATATGCCCCTTTTTATTCAGTCTGGTAATCTAAGAATTAGGGAACAGACACCCTAATTGACGCGAATCCTAGAGATAGATCTATTGGGCCTAACAAACCCCATCCAAAGTACCGGATGCTTTAGTACTTCGAAATTTATATCATATCCGAAGGGTGTCCCGGAATGATGGGGATATTCTTATATATGCATCTTGTTAATGTCGGTTACTAGGTGTTCACCATATGAATGATTTTTATCTCTATGTATGGGATGTATATTGAAATATGAAATCTTGTGGTCTATTATTATGATTTGATATATATAGGTTAAACCTATAACTCACCAACATTTTTGTTGACGTTTTAAGCATGTTTATTCTCAGGTGATTATTAAGAGCTTCCGCTGTCGCATACTTAAATAAGGACGAGATTTGGAGTCCATGCTTGTATGATATTGTGTAAAAACTGCATTCAAGAAACTTATTTTGTTGTAACATATTTGTATTGTAAACCATTATGTAATGGTCATGTGTAAATAGGTTATTTTAGATTATCATTATTTGATAATCTACGTAAAGCTTTTTAAACCTTTATTGATGAAATAAAGGTTATGGTTTGTTTTAAAAATGAATGCAGTCTTTGAAAAACGTCTCATATAGAGGTCAAAACCTCGCAACGAAATCAATTAATATGGAACGTTTTTAATCAATAAGAACGGGACATTTCAGTTGGTATCCGAGCGTTGGTCTTAGAGAACCAGAATTTTGCATTAGTGTGTCTTATCGAGTTTTTTAGGATGCATTAGTGAGTCTGGACTTCGACCGTGTTTACTTGAAAAATGATTGCTTAACAAATTTTGTTGAAAACTATATATTTTTAACATGTGAATATTATGTGATATATTAATCTCTTAACGTGTTTGATATTATGTGATAGATGTCTACCTCTAGAACAAGTCCCATTGACTCACCTAATAATAATGAAGAGTCAAATGTAAATTGGAATGATTCGTGGACTGATTCACAAGTTCCCGAAGAGGAACCGGAAGAAGAGTCGGAACCGGAAGAAGAATCAGAACCGGAAGAGGAGGAACCGGATGAAGAAATAGAACCGGTGGGGGAAATAATAAAACGGTTAAGTAAAAGAAAATCCTCAACCAACCGACCAAGGTTAATTATGGTCAATGGTGTTTCCGCCAAGGAAGCAAAATATTGGGAGGATTACCAATTCTCCGATGAATCGGATTCCGAAAAGAATTCCGATGATGTTATAGAAATTACCCCAACTGAATTTAAAAAGGCAAAAAAAAAATAATAAGGGAAAGGGCATAAAAATAGAGAAATCTAATTCCAACCCCGATGAACTTTATATGTATCGTCAACCCCCGAAGTCCTTAAGTTGTAACAATGACCCGGGAACCTCTAAACCACCAGGTTTTTCTAAACCAATGTGGAAAATTACGGCTCGTATTAGGGGAACATCATATATCCCTAGAAACCTGACAAAACGAACCAAAACCGAAGAAGAAGAAACGAGCGAGTCGGAATAAGATAGTTGTATTCGTGTGGTGTAATATATGTAATATAGTGTGCTTATGCTTTATGATATATGTAAAAATTGCTTGTATTAATAAGTATTTTTTTTATGAATCTAACTCTTGTCTATTTTACAGTTTAAAAACACAAAATGGATAGACAACCCAATATTTTAAGAGACCTACCCGGAGACATGATTGATGAAATCTTGTCTAGAGTCGGTCAGAATTCCTCGGCACAACTATTTAAGGCGAGATCAGTTTGTAAGACATTCGAAGAACGTTCCAAGAATGTCTTGGTTTATAAGAGACTTTCTTTTGAAAGATGGGGGATATCACATTGGGAAACCCATAAGTTACGATGTGTTTACTTTGACGCATATATTGCGGGGAACCCAAATGCTATTTTACGCAACGGGTTAAGAAATTATTTTGACTCAATATATCCGAATATTGGACTTCGTGATTTAGAAAAAGCGGCTAACATGCAACATAAAGAAGCATGTTATGCTTACGGATTAGTAATGTTCGCTTCTCACCAATGTGAGAACAAGAACATCGGGCTACAACTATTAAACAAAACGTTTCCATAAGTGACGGAGTCGGTAATTGGGGTAAGAAATGAGGTTTTTAGATTATTACGGGACTGTTGGACATTACGTAACCCTCGTCCCTTTGACGACGTTACAACACGTTGTCTTATCAACGGCCATAACGGTTATGTTCCACAAGACCAAGGATGGGAAGTAGTCCTAGTAAAACCAGAATGCATGACTTGTTTCTGGACGTATGAATTACGTGTCTTTATTGCCTTTGCTGAACGACTTGTGTACTAGCTAGAATTATCTTCACAACTATCTTGTATCAAAGTTATTGTGTGCTATATTTCATGCTTTATGTAAAATAAGCGGTATTGTAAGATTGTAAAATATTGTATAAAAGTTTGAACGCGAAATATTATTATAATCAGTTTTTCATATAGAATTGTAGTAGTTGAATTGTATATTAGCTACTAAGTATGAACTTAACGGGTAGGTACTACCCGAATTTAAACTTATAAAACGCTAATATGAAGAAAAAGCTTTTATAAATGAGTTCATATTTTGCTACGAAATACTATTAACTACTCTTAATATTCTGTATGATTAACTTGTTCCATTTGACTATTTTGAAGGAAATGGCACCGACTACTCGAAACACCGTGAATATGAATGAAGAGGAATTTCGTACTTTTCTAGCTTCAAACATAGCCGCAGTACAGGCTGCGCTACATACCAACAATAACCTTGGATCTGGCAGTACAGGAAATCGTGTAGGATGCACCTACAAAGAATTCACTGCCTGCAAACCTTTGGAATTTGATGGAACCGAAGGACCGATCGGATTGAAATGGTGGACCGAGAAGGTCGAATCGGTGTTTGCCATAAGTAAGTGTACTGAAGAGGACAAAGTGAAGTACGCTACGCATACCTTCACAGGTTCTGCGTTAACATGGTGGAATACCTATCTAGAGCAAGTGGGACAAGACGATGCGTACGCACTACCGTGGTCAGCATTCAAGCACTTGATGAACGAGAAGTACCGTCCCAGAACCGAGGTCAATAAGCTCAAGACAGAACTTAGAGGGTTACGAACCCAAGGATTTGATATTACCACGTACGAAAGACGATTCACAGAATTGTGCCTATTGTGTCCGGGAGCATTCGAAGATGAGGAAGAGAAGATCGACACGTTTGTGAAAGGATTACCGGAAAGAATCCAAGAAGATATAAGTTCACACGAGCCCGCCTCCATACAACAGGCATGTAGAATGGCTCACAAACTAGTGAACCAGATTGAAGAAAGAATTAAAGAACAGACTGCTGAAGAGGCCAATGGGAAGCAAGTCAAAAGAAAGTGGGAGGAAAACGGTGATAAGAATCACCAATACAACAACAACAGCAATTACAACAATAACCGCAACAATTATCCCAACAATCGCAACATCAATCGCAACTACAACAAACGGCCCAACAACAACAACAACAACAACAACAACAACTACAACAATCATCCCAACAACAATAATAACCGCAACAACAACAACAATCAGAAGCAGCTATGCCAAAGGTGTGAAAAGTATCACTCGGGGTTCTGCACCAAATTTTGCAACAAGTGTAAAAGAAATGGTCATAGCGCGGCGAAGTGTGAGGTCTACGGACCAGGGGTTAATAGAACGAAAGGAACAAATGGTGTCGGAACGAGTAATGGCGGAGCAAGTAGTGTCGGAGCAAGTTATGCCAATGTAGTTTGTTATAAATGTGGAAAACCGGGCCACATTATTAGAAATTTCCCGAACCAGGAGAACACGAATGGACAAGGCCGCGGAAGAGTTTTCAATATTAATGCGGCAGAGGCACAGGAAGACCCGGAGCTTGTTACGGGTACGTTTCTTATTGACAATAAATCTGCTTACGTTTTATTTGATTCGGGTGCGGATAGAAGCTATATGAGTAGAGATTTTTGTGCTAAATTAAGTTGTCCATTGACGCCTTTGGATAGTAAATTTTTACTTGAATTAGCAAATGGTAAATTAATTTCAGCAGATAATATATGTCGGAATCGAGAAATTAAACTGGTTAGCGAAACATTTAAGATTGATTTGATACCAGTAGAGTTAGGGAGTTTTGATGTGATAATCGGTATGGACTGGTTGAAAGAAGTGAAAGCAGAGATCGTTTGTTACAAAAATGCAATTCGCATTATACGAGAAAAAGGAAAACCCTTAATGGTGTACGGAGAAAAGGGCAACACGAAGCTACATCTTATTAGTAATTTGAAGGCACAAAAACTAATAAGAAAAGGTTGCTATGCTATTCTAGCACACGTCGAGAAAGTACAAACTGAAGAAAAGAGCATCAATGATGTTCCCGTCGCAAAAGAATTTCCCGATGTATTTCTGAAAGAATTACCGGGATTACCCCCACATCGATCCGTTGAATTTCAAATAGATCTTGTACCAGGAGCTGCACCAATAGCTCGTGCTCCTTACAGACTCGCACCCAGCGAGATGAAAGAACTGCAAAGCCAATTACAAGAACTTTTAGAGCGTGGTTTCATTCGACCAAGCACATCACCGTGGGGAGCTCCTGTTTTGTTTGTCAAGAAGAAAGATGGTACATTCAGGTTGTGTATCGACTACCGAGAGTTGAACAAACTTACCATCAAGAACCGCTACCCACTACCGAGAATCGACGACTTATTTGATCAACTACAAGGCTCGTCTGTTTATTCAAAGATTGACTTACGTTCCGGGTATCATCAAATGCGGGTGAAAGAAGATGATATTCCAAAGACTGCTTTCAGAACACGTTACGGTCATTACGAGTTTATGGTCATGCCGTTTGGTTTAACTAATGCACCAGCTGTGTTCATGGACCTTATGAATCGAGTGTGTGGACCATACCTTGACAAGTTTGTCATCGTTTTCATTGATGACATACTTATTTACTCAAAGAATGACCAAGAACACGGTGAACATTTGAGAAAGGTGTTAGAAGTATTGAGGAAGGAAGAATTGTACGCTAAGTTTTCAAATTGTGCATTTTGGTTGGAAGAAGTTCAATTCCTCGGTCACATAGTGAACAAAGAAGGTATTAAGGTGGATCCGGCAAAGATAGAAACTGTTGAAAAGTGGGAAACCCCGAAAACTCCGAAACACATACGCCAGTTTTTAGGACTAGCTGGTTACTATAGAAGGTTCATCCAAGACTTTTCCAGAATAGCAAAACCCTTGACTGCATTAACGCATAAAGGGAAGAAATTTGAATGGAATGATGAACAAGAGAAAGCGTTTCAGTTATTGAAGAAAAAGCTAACTACGGCACCTATATTGTCATTGCCTGAAGGGAATGATGATTTTGTGATTTATTGTGACGCATCAAAGCAAGGTCTCGGTTGTGTATTAATGCAACGAACGAAGGTGATTGCTTATGCGTCTAGACAATTGAAGATTCACGAACAAAATTATACGACGCATGATTTGGAATTAGGCGCGGTTGTTTTTGCATTAAAGACTTGGAGGCACTACTTATATGGGGTCAAAAGTATTATATATACCGACCACAAAAGTCTTCAACACATATTTAATCAGAAACAACTGAATATGAGGCAGCGTAGGTGGATTGAATTATTGAATGATTACGACTTTGAGATTCGTTACCACCCGGGGAAGGCAAATGTGGTAGCCGATGCCTTGAGCAGGAAGGACAGAGAACCCATTCGAGTAAAATCTATGAATATAATGATTCATAATAACCTTACTACTCAAATAAAGGAGGCGCAACAAGGAGTTTTAAAAGAGGAAAATTTAAAGGATGAAATACCCAAAGGATCGGAGAAGCATCTTAATATTCGGGAAGACGGAACCCGGTATAGGGCTAAAAGGATTTGGGTACCAAAATTTGGAGATATGAGAGAAATGGTACTTAGAGAAGCTCATAAAACCAGATACTCAATACATCCTGGAACGGGGAAGATGTACAAGGATCTCAAGAAACATTTTTGGTGGCCGGGTATGAAAGCTGATGTTGCTAAGTACGTAGGAGAATGTTTGACGTGTTCTAAGGTCAAAGCTGAGCATCAGAAACCATCAGGTCTACTTCAACAACCCAAAATCCCAGAATGTAAATGGGAAAACATTACCATGGATTTCATCACTAAATTGCCAAGGACTGCAAGTGGTTTTGATACTATTTGGGTAATAGTTGATCGTCTCACCAAATCAGCACACTTCCTGCCAATAAGAGAAGATGACAAGATGGAGAAGTTAGCACGACTGTATTTGAAGGAAGTCGTCTCCAGACATGGAATACCAATCTCTATTATCTCTGATAGGGATGGCAGATTTATTTCAAGATTCTGGCAGACATTACAGCAAGCATTAGGAACTCGTCTAGACATGAGTACTGCCTATCATCCACAAACTGATGGGCAGAGCGAAAGGACGATACAAACGCTTGAAGACATGCTACGAGCATGTGTTATTGATTTCGAAAACAGTTGGGATCGACATCTACCGTTAGCAGAATTTTCCTACAACAACAGCTACCATTCAAGCATTGAGATGGCGCCGTTTGAAGCACTTTATGGTAGAAAGTGCAGGTCTCCAATTTGTTGGAGTGAAGTGGGGGATAGACAGATTACGGGTTCGGAGATTATACAAGAAACTACCGAGAAGATCATCCAAATTCAACAACGGTTGAAAACCGCCCAAAGTCGACAAAAGAGCTACACTGACATTAAAAGAAAATATATAGAATTTGAAATTGGAGAGATGGTCATGCTTAAAGTTGCACCTTGGAAAGGCGTTGTTCGATTTGGTAAACGAGGGAAATTAAATCCAAGGTATATTGGACCATTCAAGATTATTGATCGTGTCGGACCAGTAGCTTACCGACTTGAGTTACCTCAACAACTCGCGGCTGTACATAACACTTTCCACGTCTCGAAATTTGAAGAAATGTTTTGCTAAAGAAGATCTCACTATTCCGTTAGATGAAATCCAAATCAACGAAAAACTTCAATTCATCGAAGAACCCGTCGAAATAATGGATCGTGAGGTTAAAAGACTTAAGCAAAACAAGATACCAATTGTTAAGGTTCGATGGAATGCTCGTAGAGGACCCGAGTTCACCTGGGAGCATGAAGATCAGATGAAGAAGAAATACCCGCATCTATTTCCAGAAGATTCGTCAACACCTTCAACAGCTTAAAATTTCGGGACGAAATTTATTTAACGGGTAGGTACTGTAGTGACCCGAACTTTTCCATGTTTATATATATTAATTGAGATTGATATTTACATGATTAAATTTTTCCAACATGTTAAGCAATCAAACTTGTTAAGACTTGATTAATTGAAATATGTTTCATATAGACAATTGACCACCCAAGTTGACCGGTGATTCACGAACGTTAAAACTTGTAAAAACTATATGATGACATATATATGGATATATATATATATAGTTAACATGATACTATGATAAGTAAACATATCATTAAGTATATTAACAATGAACTACATATGTAAAAACAAGACTACTAACTTAATGATTTTTAAACGAGACATATATGTAACGATTATCGTTGTAAAGACGTTTAATGTATATATATCATATTAAGAGATATTCATACATGATAATATCATGATAATATAATAATTTAAAATCTCATTTGATATTATAAACATTGGGTTAACAACATTTAACAAGATCGTTAACCTAAAGGTTTCAAAACAACACTTACATGTAACGACTAACGATGACTTAACGAATCAGTTAAAATGTATATACATGTAGTGTTTTAATATGTATTTATACACTTTTGGAAGACTTCAATACACTTATCAAAATACTTCTACTTAACAAAAATGCTTACAATTACATCCTCGTTCAGTTTCATCAACAATTCTACTCGTATGCACCCGTATTAGTACTCGTACAATACACAGCTTTTAGATGTATGTACTATTGGTATATACACTCCAATGATCAGCTCTTAGCAGCCCATGTGAGTCACCTAACACATGTGGGAACCATCATTTGGCAACTAGCAAGAAATATCTCATAAAATTACAAAAATATGAGTAATCATTCATGACTTATTTACATGAAAACAAAATTACATATCCTTTATATCTAATCCATACACCAACGACCAAAAACACCTACAAACACTTTCATTCTTCAATTTTCTTCATATAATTGATCTCTCTCAAGTTCTATCTTCAAGTTCTAAGTGTTCTTCATATATTCTACAAGTTCTAGTTACATAAAATCAAGAATACTTTCAAGTTTGCTAGCTCACTTCCAATCTTGTAGGGTGATCATCCAACCTCAAGAAATCTTTGTTTCTTACAGTAGGTTATCATTATAATACAAGGTAATAATCATATTCAAACTTTGGTTCAATTTCTATAACTATAACAATCTTATTTCAAGTGATGATCTTACTTGAACTTGTTTTCGTGTCATGATTCTGCTTCAAGAACTTCGAGCCATCCAAGGATCCATTGAAGCTAGATCCATTTTTCTCTTTTCCAATAGGTTTATCCAAGGAACTTAAGGTAGTAATTATGTTCATAACATCATTCGATTCATACATATAAAGCTATCTTATTCGAAGGTTTAAACTTGTAATCACTAGAACATAGTTTAGTTAATTCTAAACTTGTTCGCAAACAAAAGTTAATCCTTCTAACTTGACTTTTAAAATCAACTAAACACATGTTCTATATCTATATGATATTCTAACTTAATGATTTAAAACCTGGAAACACGAAAAACACCGTAAAACCGGATTTACGCCGTCGTAGTAACACCGCGGGCTGTTTTGGGTTAGTTAATTAAAAACTATGATAAACTTTGATTTAAAAGTTGTTATTCTGAGAAAATGATTGTTATTATGAACATGAAACTATATTCAAAAATTATGGTTAAACTCAAAGTGGAAGTATGTTTTCTAAAATGGTCATCTAGACGTCGTTCTTTCGACTGAAATGACTACCTTTACAAAAACGACTTGTAACTTATTTTTCCGACTATAAACCTATACTTTTTCTGTTTAGATTCATAAAATAGAGTTCAATATGAAACCATAGCAATTTGATTCACTCAAAACGGATTTAAAATGAAGAAGTTATGGGTAAAACAAGATTGGATAATTTTTCTCATTTTAGCTACGTGAAAATTGGTAACAAATCTATTCCAACCATAACTTAATCAACTTGTATTGTATATTATGTAATCTTGAGATACCATAGACACGTATACAATGTTTCGACCTATCATGTCGACACATCTATATATGTTTCGGAACAACCATAGACACTCTATATGTGAATGTTGGAGTTAGCTATACAGGGTTGAGGTTGATTCCAAAATATATATAGTTTGAGTTGTGATCAATACTGAGATGCGTATACACTGGGTCGTGGATTGATTCAAGATAATATGTATCGATTTATTTCTGTACATCTAACTGTGGACAACTAGTTGTAGGTTACTAACGAGGACAGCTGACTTAATAAACTTAAAACATCAAAATATATTAAAAGTGTTGTAAATATATTTTGAACATACTTTGATATATATGTATATATTGTTATAGGTTCGTGAATCAACCAGTGGCCAAGTCTTACTTCCCGATGAAGTAAAAATCTGTGAAAGTGAGTTATAGTCCCACTTTTAAAATCTAATATTTTTGGGATGAGAATACATGCAGGTTTTATAAACGATTTACAAAATAGACACAAGTACGTGAAACTACATTCTATGGTTGAATTATCGAAATCGAATATGCCCCTTTTTATTCAGTCTGGTAATCTAAGAATTAGGGAACAGACACCCTAATTGACGCGAATCCTAAAGATAGATCTATTGGGCCTAACAAACCCCATCCAAAGTACCGGATGCTTTAGTACTTCGAAATTTATATCATATCCGAAGGGTGTCCCGGAATGATGGGGATATTCTTATATATGCATCTTGTTAATGTCGGTTACCAGGTGTTCACCATATGAATGATTTTTATCTCTATGTATGGGATGTATATTGAAATATGAAATCTTGTGGTCTATTATTATGATTTGATATATATAGGTTAAACCTATAACTCACCAACATTTTTGTTGACATTTTAAGCATGTTTATTCTCAGGTGATTATTAAGAGCTTCCGCTGTCGCATACTTAAATAAGGACGAGATTTGGAGTCCATGCTTGTATGATATTGTGTAAAAACTGCATTCAAGAAACTTATTTTGTTGTAACATATTTGTATTGTAAACCATTATGTAATGGTCATGTGTAAATAGGTTATTTTAGATTATCATTATTTGATAATCTACGTAAAGCTTTTTAAACCTTTATTGATGAAATAAAGGTTATGGTTTGTTTTAAAAATGAATGCAGTCTTTGAAAAACGTCTCATATAGAGGTCAAAACCTCGCAACGAAATCAATTAATATGGAACGTTTTTAATCAATAAGAACGGGACATTTCAGTTGGTATCCGAGCGTTGGTCTTAGAGAACCAGAATTTTGCATTAGTGTGTCTTATCGAGTTTTTTAGGATGCATTAGTGAGTCTGGACTTCGACCGTGTTTACTTGAAAAATGATTGCTTAACAAATTTTGTTGGAAACTATATATTTTTAACATGTGAATATTATGTGATATATTAATCTCTTAACGTGTTTGATATTATGTGATAGATGTCTACCTCTAGAACAAGTCCCATTGACTCACCTAATAATAATGAAGAGTCAAATGTAAATTGGAATGATTCGTGGACTGATTCACAAGTTCCCGAAGAGGAACCGGAAGAAGAGTCGGAACCGGAAGAAGAATCAGAACCGGAAGAGGAGGAACCGGATGAAGAAATAGAACCGGTGGGGGAAATAATAAAACGGTTAAGTAAAAGAAAATCCTCAACCAACCGACCAAGGTTAATTATGGTCAATGGTGTTTCCGCCAAGGAAGCAAAATATTGGGAGGATTACCAATTCTCCGATGAATCGGATTCCGACGAGAATTCCGATGATGTTATAGAAATTACCCCAACTGAATTTAAAAAGGCAAAAAAAAAATAATAAGGGAAAGGGCATAAAAATAGAGAAATCTAATTCCAACCCCGATGAACTTTATATGTATCGTCAACCCCCGAAGTCCTTAAGTTGTAACAATGACCCAGGAACCTCTAAACCACCAGGTTTTTCTAAACCAATGTGGAAAATTACGGCTCGTATTAGGGGAACATCATATATCCCTAGAAACCTGACAAAACGAACCAAAACCGAAGAAGAAGAAACGAGCGAGTCGGAATAAGATAGTTGTATTCGTGTGGTGTAATATATGTAATATAGTGTGCTTATGCTTTATGATATATGTAAAAATTGCTTGTATTAATAAGTATTTTTTTTATGAATCTAACTCTTGTCTATTTTACAGTTTAAAAACACAAAATGGATAGACAACCCAATATTTTAAGAGACCTACCCGGAGACATGATTGATGAAATCTTGTCTAGAGTCGGTCAGAATTCCTCGGCACAACTATTTAAGGCGAGATCAGTTTGTAAGACATTCGAAGAACGTTCCAAGAATGTCTTGGTTTATAAGAGACTTTCTTTTGAAAGATGGGGGATATCACATTGGGAAACCCATAAGTTACGATGTGTTTACTTTGACGCATATATTGCGGGGAACCCAAATGCTATTTTACGCAACGGGTTAAGAAATTATTTTGACTCAATATATCCGAATATTGGACTTCGTGATTTAGAAAAAGCGGCTAACATGCAACATAAAGAAGCATGTTATGCTTACGGATTAGTAATGTTCGCTTCTCACCAATGTGAGAACAAGAACATCGGGCTACAACTATTAAACAAAACGTTTCCACAAGTGACGGAGTCGGTAATTGGGGTAAGAAATGAGGTTTTTAGATTATTACGGGACTGTTGGACATTACGTAACCCTCGTCCCTTTGACGACGTTACAACACGTTGTCTTATCAACGGCCATAACGGTTATGTTCCACAAGACCAAGGATGGGAAGTAGTCCTAGTAAAACCAGAATGCATGACTTGTTTCTGGACGTATGAATTACGTGTCTTTATTGCCTTTGCTGAACGACTTGTGTACTAGCTAGAATTATCTTCACAACTATCTTGTATCAAAGTTATTGTGTGCTATATTTCATGCTTTATGTAAAATAAGCGGTATTGTAAGATTGTAAAATATTGTATAAAAGTTTGAACGCGAAATATTATTATAATCAGTTTTTCATATAGAATTGTAGTAGTTGAATTGTATATTAGCTACTAAGTATGAACTTAACGGGTAGGTACTACCCGAATTTAAACTTATAAAACGCTAATATGAAGAAAAAGCTTTTATAAATGAGTTCATATTTTGCTACGAAATACTATTAACTACTCTTAATATTCTGTATGATTAACTTGTTCCATTTGACTATTTTGAAGGAAATGGCACCGACTACTCGAAACACCGTGAATATGAATGAAGAGGAATTTCGTACTTTTCTAGCTTCAAACATAGCCGCAGTACAGGCTGCGCTACATACCAACAATAACCTTGGATCTGGCAGTACAGGAAATCGTGTAGGATGCACCTACAAAGAATTCACTGCCTGCAAACCTTTGGAATTTGATGGAACCGAAGGACCGATCGGATTGAAACGGTGGACCGAGAAGGTCGAATCGGTGTTTGCCATAAGTAAGTGTACTGAAGAGGACAAAGTGAAGTACGCTACGCATACCTTCACAGGTTCTGCGTTAACATGGTGGAATACCTATCTAGAGCAAGTGGGACAAGACGATGCGTACGCACTACCGTGGTCAGCATTCAAGCACTTGATGAACGAGAAGTACCGTCCCAGAACCGAGGTCAATAAGCTCAAGACAGAACTTAGAGGGTTACGAACCCAAGGATTTGATATTACCACGTACGAAAGACGATTCACAGAATTGTGCCTATTGTGTCCGGGAGCATTCGAAGATGAGGAAGAGAAGATCGACACGTTTGTGAAAGGATTACCGGAAAGAATCCAAGAAGATATAAGTTCACACGAGCCCGCCTCCATACAACAGGCATGTAGAATGGCTCACAAACTAGTGAACCAGATTGAAGAAAGAATTAAAGAACAGACTGCTGAAGAGGCCAATGGGAAGCAAGTCAAAAGAAAGTGGGAGGAAAACGGTGATAAGAATCACCAATACAACAACAACAGCAATTACAACAATAACCGCAACAATTATCCCAACAATCGCAACATCAATCGCAACTACAACAAACGGCCCAACAACAACAACAACAACAACAACAACAACTACAACAATCATCCCAACAACAATAATAACCGCAACAACAACAACAATCAGAAGCAGCTATGCCAAAGGTGTGAAAAGTATCACTCGGGGTTCTGCACCAAATTTTGCAACAAGTGTAAAAGAAATGGTCATAGCGCGGTGAAGTGTGAGGTCTACGGACCAGGGGTTAATAGAACGAAAGGAACAAATGGTGTCGGAACGAGTAATGGCGGAGCAAGTAGTGTCGGAGCAAGTTATGCCAATGTAGTTTGTTATAAATGTGGAAAACCGGGCCACATTATTAGAAATTGCCCGAACCAGGAGAACACGAATGGACAAGGCCGCGGAAGAGTTTTCAATATTAATGCGGCAGAGGCACAGGAAGACCCGGAGCTTGTTACGGGTACGTTTCTTATTGACAATAAATCTGCTTACGTTTTATTTGATTCGGGTGCGGATAGAAGCTATATGAGTAGAGATTTTTGTGCTAAATTAAGTTGTCCATTGACGCCTTTGGATAGTAAATTTTTACTCGAATTAGCAAATGGTAAATTAATTTCAGCAGATAATATATGTCGGAATCGAGAAATTAAACTGGTTAGCGAAACATTTAAGATTGATTTGATACCAGTAGAGTTAGGGAGTTTTGATGTGATAATAGGTATGGACTGGTTGAAAGAAGTGAAAGCAGATATCGTTTGTTACAAAAATGCAATTCGCATTATACGAGAAAAAGGAAAACCCTTAATGGTGTACGGAGAAAGGGGCAACACGAAGCTACATCTTATTAGTAATTTGAAGGCACAAAAACTAATAAGAAAAGGTTGCTATGCTATTCTAGCACACGTCGAGAAAGTACAAACTGAAGAAAAGAGCATCAATGATGTTCCCGTCGCAAAAGAATTTCCCGATGTATTTCTGAAAGAATTACCGGGATTACCCCCACATCGATCCGTTGAATTTCAAATAGATCTTGTACCAGGAGCTGCACCAATAGCTCGTGCTCCTTACAGACTCGCACCCAGCGAGATGAAAGAACTGCAAAGCCAATTACAAGAACTTTTAGAGCGTGGTTTCATTCGACCAAGCACATCACCGTGGGGAGCTCCTGTTTTGTTTGTCAAGAAGAAAGATGGTACATTCAGGTTGTGTATCGACTACCGAGAGTTGAACAAACTTACCATCAAGAACCGCTACCCACTACCGAGAATCGACGACTTATTTGATCAACTACAAGGCTCGTCTGTTTATTCAAAGATTGACTTACGTTCCGGGTATCATCAAATGCGGGTGAAAGAAGATGATATTCCAAAGACTGCTTTCAGAACACGTTACGGTCATTACGAGTTTATGGTCATGCCGTTTGGTTTAACTAATGCACCAGCTGTGTTCATGGACCTTATGAATCGAGTGTGTGGACCATACCTTGACAAGTTTGTCATCGTTTTCATTGATGACATACTTATTTACTCAAAGAATGACCAAGAACACGGTGAACATTTGAGAAAGGTGTTAGAAGTATTGAGGAAGGAAGAATTGTACGCTAAGTTTTCAAATTGTGCATTTTGGTTGGAAGAAGTTCAATTCCTCGGTCACATAGTGAACAAAGAAGGTATTAAGGTGGATCCGGCAAAGATAGAAACTGTTGAAAAGTGGGAAACCCCGAAAACTCCGAAACACATACGCCAGTTTTTAGGACTAGCTGGTTACTATAGAAGGTTCATCCAAGACTTTTCCAGAATAGCAAAACCCTTGACTGCATTAACGCATAAAGGGAAGAAATTTGAATGGAATGATGAACAAGAGAAAGCGTTTCAGTTATTGAAGAAAAAGCTAACTACGGCACCTATATTGTCATTGCCTGAAGGGAATGATGATTTTGTGATTTATTGTGACGCATCAAAGCAAGGTCTCGGTTGTGTATTAATGCAACGAACGAAGGTGATTGCTTATGCGTCTAGACAATTGAAGATTCACGAACAAAATTATACGACGCATGATTTGGAATTAGGCGCGGTTGTTTTTGCATTAAAGACTTGGAGGCACTACTTATATGGGGTCAAAAGTATTATATATACCGACCACAAAAGTCTTCAACACATATTTAATCAGAAATAACTGAATATGAGGCAGCGTAGGTGGATTGAATTATTGAATGATTACGACTTTGAGATTCGTTACCACCCGGGGAAGGCAAATGTGGTAGCCGATGCCTTGAGCAGGAAGGACAGAGAACCCATTCGAGTAAAATCTATGAATATAATGATTCATAATAACCTTACTACTCAAATAAAGGAGGCGCAACAAGGAGTTTTAAAAGAGGGAAATTTAAAGGATGAAATACCCAAAGGATCGGAGAAGCATCTTAATATTCGGGAAGACGGAACCCGGTATAGGGCTAAAAGGATTTGGGTACCAAAATTTGGAGATATGAGAGAAATGGTACTTAGAGAAGCTCATAAAACCAGATACTCAATACATCCTGGAACGGGGAAGATGTACAAGGATCTCAAGAAACATTTTTGGTGGCCGGGTATGAAAGCTGATGTTGCTAAGTACGTAGGAGAATGTTTGACGTGTTCTAAGGTCAAAGCTGAGCATCAGAAACCATCAGGTCTACTTCAACAACCCGAAATCCCAGAATGGAAATGGGAAAACATTACCATGGATTTCATCACTAAATTGCCAAGGACTGCAAGTGGTTTTGATACTATTTGGGTAATAGTTGATCGTCTAACCAAATCAGCACACTTCCTGCCAATAAGAGAAGATGACAAGATGGAGAAGTTAGCACGACTGTATTTGAAGGAAGTCGTCTCCAGACATGGAATACCAATCTCTATTATCTCTGATAGGGATGGCAGATTTATTTCAAGATTCTGGCAGACATTACAGCAAGCATTAGGAACTCGTCTAGACATGAGTACTGCCTATCATCCACAAACTGATGGGCAGAGCGAAAGGACGATACAAACGCTTGAAGACATGCTACGAGCATGTGTTATTGATTTCGGAAACAGTTGGGATCGACATCTACCGTTAGCAGAATTTTCCTACAACAACAGCTAACATTCAAGCATTGAGATGGCGCCGTTTGAAGCACTTTATGGTAGAAAGTGCAGGTCTCCAATTTGTTGGAGTGAAGTGGGGGATAGACAGATTACGGGTTCGGAGATTATACAAGAAACTACCGAGAAGATCATCCAAATTCAACAACGGTTGAAAACCGCCCAAAGTCGACAAAAGAGCTACGCTGACATTAAAAGAAAAGATATAGAATTTGAAATTGGAGAGATGGTCATGCTTAAAGTTGCACCTTGGAAAGGCGTTGTTCGATTTGGTAAACGAGGGAAATTAAATCCAAGGTATATTGGACCATTCAAGATTATTGATCGTGTCGGACCAGTAGCTTACCGACTTGAGTTACCTCAACAACTCGCGGCTGTACATAACACTTTCCACGTCTCGAAATTTGAAGAAATGTTTTGCTAAAGAAGATCTCACTATTCCGTTAGATGAAATCCAAATCAACGAAAAACTTCAATTCATCGAAGAACCCGTCGAAATAATGGATCGTGAGGTTAAAAGACTTAAGCAAAACAAGATACCAATTGTTAAGGTTCGATGGAATGCTCGTAGAGGACCCGAGTTCACCTGGGAGCGTGAAGATCAGATGAAGAAGAAATACCCGCATCTATTTCCAGAAGATTCGTCAACACCTTCAACAGCTTAAAATTTCGGGACGAAATTTATTTAACGGGTAGGTACTGTAGTGACCCGAACTTTTCCATGTTTATATATATTAATTGAGATTGATATTTACATGATTAAATTTTTCCAACATGTTAAGCAATCAAACTTGTTAAGACTTGATTAATTGAAATATGTTTCATATAGACAATTGACCACCCAAGTTGACCGGTGATTCACGAACGTTAAAACTTGTAAAAACTATATGATGACATATATATGGATATATATATATATATAGTTAACATGATACTATGATAAGTAAACATATCATTAAGTATATTAACAATGAACTACATATGTAAAAACAAGACTACTAACTTAATGATTTTTAAACGAGACATATATGTAACGATTATCGTTGTAAAGACGTTTAATGTATATATATCATATTAAGAGATATTCATACATGATAATATCATGATAATATAATAATTTAAAATCTCATTTGATATTATAAACATTGGGTTAACAACATTTAACAAGATCGTTAACCTAAAGGTTTCAAAACAACACTTACATGTAACGACTAACGATGACTTAACGAATCAGTTAAAATGTATATACATGTAGTGTTTTAATATGTATTTATACACTTTTGGAAGACTTCAATACACTTATCAAAATACTTCTACTTAACAAAAATGCTTACAATTACATCCTCGTTCAGTTTCATCAACAATTCTACTCGTATGCACCCGTATTCGTACTCGTACAATACACAGCTTTTAGATGTATGTACTATTGGTATATACACTCCAATGATCAGCTCTTAGCAGCCCATGTGAGTCACCTAACACATGTGGGAACCATCATTTGGCAACTAGCAAGAAATATCTCATAAAATTACAAAAATATGAGTAATCATTCATGACTTATTTACATGAAAACAAAATTACATATCCTTTATATCTAATCCATACACCAACGACCAAAAACACCTACAAACACTTTCATTCTTCAATTTTCTTCATCTAATTGATCTCTCTCAAGTTCTATTTTCAAGTTCTAAGTGTTCTTCATATATTCTACAAGTTCTAGTTACATAAAATCAAGAATACTTTCAAGTTTGCTAGCTCACTTCCAATCTTGTAGGGTGATCATCCAACCTCAAGAAATCTTTGTTTCTTACAGTAGGTTATCATTCTAATACAAGGTAATAATCATATTCAAACTTTGGTTCAATTTCTATAACTATAACAATCTTATTTCAAGTGATGATCTTACTTCAACTTGTTTTCGTGTCATGATTCTGCTTCAAGAACTTCGAGCCATCCAAGGATCCATTGAAGCTAGATCCATTTTTCTCTTTTCTAGTAGGTTTATCCAAGGAACTTAAGGTATTAATGATGTTCATAACATCATTCGATTCATACATATAAAGCTATCTTATTCGAAGGTTTAAACTTGTAATCACTAGAACATAGTTTAGTTAATTCTAAACTTGTTCGCAAACAAAAGTTAATCCTTCTAACTTGACTTTTAAAATCAACTAAACACATGTTCTATATCTATATGATATTCTAACTTAATGATTTAAAACCTGGAAACACGAAAAACACCGTAAAACCGGATTTACGCCGTCGTAGTAACACCGCGGGCTGTTTTGGGTTAGTTAATTAAAAACTATGATAAACTTTGATTTAAAAGTTGTTATTCTGAGAAAATGATTGTTATTATGAACATGAAACTATATTCAAAAATTATGGTTAAACTCAAAGTGGAAGTATGTTTTCTAAAATGGTCATCTAGACGTCGTTCTTTCGACTGAAATGACTACCTTTACAAAAACGACTTGTAACTTATTTTTCCGACTATAAACCTATACTTTTTCTGTTTAGATTCATAAAATAGAGTTCAATATGAAACCATAGCAATTTGATTCACTCAAAACGGATTTAAAATGAAGAAGTTATGGGTAAAACAAGATTGGATAATTTTTCTCATTTTAGCTACGTGAAAATTGGTAACAAATCTATTCCAACCATAACTTAATCAACTTGTATTGTATATTATGTAATCTTGAGATACCATAGACACGTATACAATGTTTCGACCTATCATGTCGACACATCTATATATGTTTCGGAACAACCATAGACACTCTATATGTGAATGTTGGAGTTAGCTATACAGGGTTGAGGTTGATTCCAAAATATATATAGTTTGAGTTGTGATCAATACTGAGATGCGTATACACTGGGTCGTGGATTGATTCAAGATAATATGTATCGATTTATTTCTGTACATCTAACTGTGGACAACTAGTTGTAGGTTACTAACGAGGACAGCTGACTTAATAAACTTAAAACATCAAAATATATTAAAAGTGTTGTAAATATATTTTGAACATACTTTGATATATATGTATATATTGTTATAGGTTCGTGAATCAACCAGTGGCCAAGTCTTACTTCCCGACGAAGTAAAAATCTGTGAAAGTGAGTTATAGTCCCACTTTTAAAATCTAATATTTTTGGGATGAGAATACATGCAGGTTTTATAAACGATTTACAAAATAGACACAAGTACGTGAAATTACATTCTATGGTTGAATTATCGAAATCGAATATGCCCCTTTTTATTAAGTCTGGTAATCTAAGAATTAGGGAACAGACACCCTAATTGACGCGAATCCTAAATATAGATCTATTGGGCCTAACAAACCCCATCCAAAGTACCGGATGCTTTAGTACTTCGAAATTTATATCATATCCGAAGGGTGTCCCGGAATGATGGGGATATTCTTATATATGCATCTTGTTAATGTCGGTTACCAGGTGTTCACCATATGAATGATTTTTATCTCTATGTATGGGATGTATATTGAAATATGAAATCTTGTGGTCTATTATTATGATTTGATATATATAGGTTAAACCTATAACTCACCAACATTTTTGTTGACGTTTTAAGCATGTTTATTCTCAGGTGATTATTAAGAGCTTCCGCTGTCGCATACTTAAATAAGGACGAGATTTGGAGTCCATGCTTGTATGATATTGTGTAAAAACTGCATTCAAGAAACTTATTTTGTTGTAACATATTTGTATTGTAAACCATTATGTAATGGTCATGTGTAAATAGGTTATTTTAGATTATCATTATTTGATAATCTACGTAAAGCTTTTTAAACCTTTATTGATGAAATAAAGGTTATGGTTTGTTTTAAAAATGAATGCAGTCTTTGAAAAACGTCTCATATAGAGGTCAAAACCTCGCAACGAAATCAATTAATATGGAACATTTTTAATCAATAAGAACGGGACATTTCACTCGGTACCTGTGTAAACGTTTAACACGTGTCTGTACTAGCTCATTTGGCATCGTTATTACCGAAAATAACATTTTAACTCTTTTTCAAATTAGCCAATTTTGTCATAGCTTCAGCAAATCAACTTTGACTTCCATTCGAATTAGCCTTATTATAACCTCGGTATATAAGTTTGCCTGTCGTCATCGTTACCGGGGAACCATTTATATTCCACCACATTAGCAGTAAACTTACCAGCAACTTCAATGAATTTGGACTTTCCGAAAAATCATTATATTCATTGAAACCCCATCGTGTATTCATCTATACCAGTAACAATAATTTCCATACCAATTACCGAGAATCAGCAATCAGTATTTCGAATCTCGTAGCCTTTCTACATCAATAGTTATATGTATACATATAACAATTATCTCCTAGAATTACGATCTTCAATTCTGAAATTTTGTAAAGCACCCAGCCTACGAATCAATACATTGAACTTTGAAAAAGCTGAATGAAGCAGCAGAAAACTGTAGGCAAGCGTAAACGACCTTAATCGTCGAAAGTTTGATGATAAAGAATAGTATGTTGGAAAAGCTCAGAAAAGTTGGAACTGAAAAACGGATTGAGCTAACCACGAAGGAGACCAAGGACAAATACAAGGACCATACCCTATATTCAAATAATCCAAGTAAATCTGGATCCGTTGAAATCTTTAGAGAATATCTTGCTCTGAAGTCATGTTAAAATCTTGCGGAAAATTTTTCTTCATCAACCTTCGAACTTGGAGATCCCAAAAATATCATCATAAATATCTTCGATATTTCTGAGGATATTTTCATAAATATTCTCGTTCGAATTTATATACCTCTTCGTGCTTCCTGTGTTTCATTATATTGGGAACTTCTGTAAAATCTAAGTTTAATTTATGAATGAATTCTGGAGAAATGTAAAGAAATTAATGCATGAATTAGTATAATATAATGACACTTGATCAACGTGATTATATTACAGTAAGTCATGCTGAGTTTCTAATGAAACATGATGATTCACAGACCATAACGTCATCATGTTCCATGTTACGCGACTCTTACATTCTATCTAATCTCTAAACATATCAAGAACATAATTTCTTGATAATTCTATCTTTTCTCTTGAATTCTGGTAATTTAACTAATCAAGATTGTGCTATTACAATTTCTTTCTTAGAACATTAGTCATGTTCATTCGAAACTTCATACATACGAATTCTGGACCATTATTCGCTGACTTAAAGTCAAGAAGAGAAAACAAAAGGATGGAACTCTAAAATATAAAGGGAGTGAAAAGGGTGGATTTATAATGAAATATCCGATAGAGCAATCGAAACAGATGATCGCATTTAATTATAGAGATCTTAATTTCCTTATTCACCGAAGAATTAAATCTTTTACATTTTGAAGATTTTCTTTAAAACCCTTGAATTCCGGAATTCAACCATGACTAGTGGAAAGTTATGATAAAACTTGTTTATCTCATTTCACTCTTTCGTGATAACTTCACTCATACGCTTCGAATAATCGAATTATATTATCCTTATTACTCAATGGTAATAAAACTCTATTTATCAACTCATATTCGTCATGAAAACATTTTTATTGTTAACCATGACGACCACACTCAAATTTCGGGACGAAATTTCTTTAACGGCTAGGTACTGTGACGACCCGGAAATTTTCGATCAAATTTAAACTTAATCTTTATATGATTTCGACACGATAAGCAAAAGTCTATAATGTTGAGTCTCAAAAATTTTGAACTGTTTTCACATATGCAATTACCCTTCGACTACTTCCGACGATTCACGAACTATTGTGTGTAAATAACAATGTAACTATATATATACATATATAAATATAAGTGTACATATTAAGTTGAATTAATAAAATACAAAATAATAATTTGAATTGAAAATGTAAAGTAAAATACAAGGTAATTAAGCTATTATTTAAATGAATATATATATATATATATATATATATATATATATATATATATATATATATATATATATATATATATATATATATATATATATATGATTTCTATTAGTAATTATAAATGTATTTTGAGATATATATAATATATATATATTAAATATTCAATAAATGTTACTACATTATATAATGAAGAGTTTATATATTATATGTAGTTACAAGTTAAAATATAAATGTTATATTAATATTATTATCATTACTTCATTATTATTATTAATGTTAATATTAAAATTAATAATTGTATTATTATAAGTAGTGTTATTAATAACATTATTAAAAATATTATTGTTATCATTTTTTATTATCATTAAACTTATTAAAATTTTTAATTCTATTAATATCATTATTATTTATTATTGTTATTAATACATTATTATTTTTAGAAGTATTAATATTATTATCAATATTATAAATCTTATTATTATTATTTATGTATATATGCAAGTTATAATCAGATACATACCTGTACAAAATACTAATAAATATATAAATACATACAGCTATATACGTTTATACATAAAATTTCGCTTATATACAGATATACGTACAGACATTTATGTATTCAGTTTCCCCATCCTTATCAAGCTTCTTTTGTAAATTAATTTAAAATTTGCAACCTGGTACGAATTTGCTATTTTTTCTCCCATTCAACTGTATTCGATTTTGTTTTCTGTCGGAAGTTGTTAAAAGTCTACTTCAATCACGTTTCCAAATAAGGAATCATTCATTTTATAATATTACTACACTCTGTAATTGAATGAGAAACCGAAAAATACAGAAAGATATCACAATATTCCTCCGTTCTTGAATCCATTTAGCCAAAATACTATTTTGAATCAAATGTAAAAATGTAATATTGCAGTTGCATTAGGATTCAGTATTTCGATCTGTCTGTAAAATATTATCTCTCAATTCTTCAAATCAAAGATGAATTTTGAAGTCAAAAATTAGAATTTAAAAGTCAAAGATTTTGTTCTTGGAAAAATTCGAGTTTGTTTGGATGTTTTAAGTTCAATTAACGAATCCAAAAGTTTCTAGGAATGATTTAGAGCGTATTTCATGTTATGATTATATGCTAAAAACGATTGAAAATCCAAAATCAATTTTATGTTCTTCCATTTTTTTGTTCATTAACAGCGACTGCTGTTTTTTTTAATATTTTTTTATGTTGCTATTAATTTGGAAATCATGGAGGGTCGTATAGGTCCCAATTAACAGACCTGAATCCAACTTTAAACTCGCCTATATATTTGCAAAATTCGTTGTTATTGTCGATTGAATTAAGTGAAGCAGGAGAAGGAAGGGGAAAATAAGGAAATTCAAGTTAAATAAATTTAGGTTCGTAATACAAACAGAAAAATGAATTCGTTCAAATGGTTAGGTTGTTGAGTTGATTAGCGGGTGGTCTCGGGTTCGAGTCCGGTCAGAGACAAATCTTTTTAGAAAAGGCTTATAAGAGGGTATACTTCTTATTTTTTTTTATCTATTATTATTATTATTATAAATATTATTATTATTGCTAGTATGATCATTATTATTATTATAAATATTATTATTATTATTATTATTATTATTATTATTATTATTATTATTATTATTATTATTAATTACTGTTGTTTTATGATTAATTTTATTATCATTAACAAGTATTAGCATTAAGTATTATGAGTATTATTATTATTATTATCATTAATATCATTATTATTAATAAAATAAGTATTATTAGTATTAATATCATTATTATTATGATCATTATTAGTAAAATTATTATTTATAGTTATTATTATTGTTACTACTATTATTATTATCATTTTTATATTAAAATTATCATTTTTATTATTGTTATCATTTTTATTATTACTATCAGTAGTAGGAAAATTATCATTTTTATCAAAATTATTATTATTATTTTGACATTAATACTATTATTTTAATATTGTTATTATCATTTTTTTTAATACTAGTATCATTATTATTATTATCATAATACCTATTATTATTAATATTATAAAATGAAACAACTTTTATTCAATCAAATAAATATTAATTATATAAAAACTATATTTAATACAACTATAGTAATATTTTTATAGTAAATAGTAATTATTTATTTAAGGTATATTAAATAAATGTAATTAATTAAGTTATAAATGAAACACATAACTAAAATAACAATTAATTCACTAATAATATATAGATTTGTTCGATTACGAGTATATATGTTAATATATATATATATATATATATATATATATATATATATATATATATATATATATATATATATATATATATATATATATAATATAGGTTCGTGAATCCAAGGCCAACCCTGCATTGTCCAATATCGTCATATGTATTTTTACTACAAAATACAGTATTGTGAGTTTCATTTGCCTTTTTACCCTTTATATTTTTGGGCTGAGAATACATGCGCAATTTTGATAAATGTTTTACGAAATAGACACAAGTAATCAAAACTACATTCTATGGTTGAATTGTTATACCGGATATCTCCCTTGTTGAACTTGGTAACCTAAGAATTGGTGTTTATTATAATTGCCACCAATTGACGCGGATCCTAAAGATAGATCTATGGGCCATTGACAAGCCCCAGTCAGAGAATTTGAACTGCTTTAGTACTTCGATATTTATATATGGGGATATTCTAGATGCATTTTGTTAATGTCGGTTACCATGTGTTCAATCCATATGAATGAATTTTAAACACTTGCGAGTGTATGTTTATTGATTAAATGAAATCTTGTGGTCTATTAAAATGATGGAAATGATCTTTTATGATAAACTAATGAACTCACCAACCTTTTGGTTGACACTTGAAAGCATGTTTATTCTCAGGTTTGAAAGAAATCTTCTGTTGTGCATTTGCTCATTTTAAAGATATTACTTGGAGTCATTCATGACATATTTCAAAAGACGTTGCATTCGAGTTGTTGAAGTTCAATTGAGATTATTATTAAGTAAATGACATATTAGGTCATTTATAGTTTGGATATTATGAAATGGTATGCATACTAGTCAACTTTCGATGAAATGAAAGTTTGTCTTTTAAAAACGAATAGAATGTTTATAAAATGTATCATATAGAGGTCAAGTACCTCGCGATGTAATCATATGTTATTGTATTCGTCCTTATGGATTAGGACGGGTCGTGTCATGGGGACCAGCTCCTATCATCTCTAAACTTGGTTATCATTATTATGTGATTTTTATTGATGATTATTCTAGGTTTACTTGGTTTTACCCATTGAAAACCAAATCAGATTTTGTTGGTGTTCTCTCTACATTTATGAGTTTTGTGCAGACACAATTTTCTTGCAAAATCAAAACCTTTCAAAGTGACGGTGGAACTGAATTTCTTAATAGTAATGTGCGTAACTTATTTTCATCTAATGGTACTCACCATCGTATCTCTTGCCCGTATACTCCTCAACAAAATGGACGGGCAGAACGTAAGCATCGTCATATTACTGAGATGGGTTTAGCAATGCTTTTTAACTCTCATGCACCTGCAAGTTTATGGGTTGATGCTTTTAGCACCGCTACTCACATTATCAATCGGCTTCCCTCTTCTGTACTTGCATCTCAGTCGCCTTTTGAGGTTTTGTTTCATACTTCGCCACATTATGACACGTTTCATAGATTTGGATGTCGTGTATTCCCTTATCCACTATTGAAAGGACCTGATCATATACATTATAAACGATTCACAATAGTTGATTACATCGCGAGGTATTTGACCTCTATATGATACATTTTACAAACATTGCATTCGTTTTTAAAAGACAAACTTTCTTTACAACGAAAGTTGACGGCATGCACACCATTTCATAATACATCCAACTATAATTGGCTTAATAATAATCTTGATGAACTCAATGACTCGAATGCAACGTCTTTCAAAATATGCCATGAATGACTCTAAGTAATATCCTTAAAATGAGCTAATGCACAGTGGAAGATTTCTTTAATACCTGAGAATAAACATGCTTTAAAGTGTCAACCAAAAGGTTGGTGAGTTCACAGGTTTATCATAACAATCATTTCAATATATTAATAGACCACAAGATTTCCGTTTATAAATATATGTACACTCGCAAGTGTATAAAAGTATTCTATAAGTTGTAGGCACCCGGTAACAAGCCTTAACGTTCATGTTTTACCCTCTGAAGTACACCAGATCAGGTGTGTTTAAAATAACCTCGAAGTACTAAAGCATCCCATAGTCAGGATGGGGTTTGTCAGGCCCAATAGATCTATCTTTAGGATTCGCGCCTACCGTACATAGACAAGTAGTTTAATGTTACCAAGCTAATGGTATATTTCTGGTTTAAACCCACGTAGAATTAGTTTTAGTACTTGTGCCTATTTCGTAAAACATTTATAAAAACAGCGCATGTATTCCCAGTCCCAAAAATATATATAAAAGGGAGCAAATGAAACTCACAATACTGTATTTCGTAGTAAAAATACATATAACGTCATTTAATAAGTGCAAGGTTGGCCTCGGATTCACGAACGTATCAATATTGAGATTCAATATTGCAGGAAAGTACGTAGACGCAACGGAGATGATAAACACTAGATTGACCTCACGAGCATACCCATGAACCATACCCATCACCTCCATAGCTATAACCCATAATTTCCTTAGCTTCGACTCATTCAAAAAAACTATTTTGAAATCACTCGGACAGCACTCCGTCGTAATATTTTATGTATACTAATAATATCTTGAAATAATAGAGAGCAAATATATATAAATATATATATATATATATATATATATATATATATATATATATATATATATATATATCAATTAAGAGAGTTTAGAGAAATATATTTTCAAGTTTCTATGAAATAATGAAACCTATTGAATTCTATTTATAATAGATTTTTGAATTATAAAAGTGAATTATTAAAGTATGAATTATTAAAGTGAATTATTAAAGTATGAATTATTAAAGTGAATTATTAAAGTATGAATTATTAAAGTGAATTATTAAAGTATGAATTATTAAAGTGAATTATTAAAGTATGAATTATTAAAGTGAATTATTAAAGTATGAATTATTAAAGTGAATTATTAAAGTATGAATTATTAAAGTGAATTATTAAAGTATGAATTATTAAAGTTAAAGTAAAGTAAAAGTAAAGTAAAGGTAAAGTTAAAGTATAGTAAAAGTATAAAAAACTATATATGTATAATACGCGTATAAATATATATAATATTAATTTAAATCGGTATATATATTTAATGAAATAAAATATAAATATCGTTATATTTATTATACTGGTTAAGTAATGAGTTGTCAAAAGTGATTCTAGATATTTATAAAAGTTATATACGTTTTAATAATAAAGTTCTTTTTAAACTGAAAACGTCTTTGTACGTTTGAAAATAGATTAATAGAATATTATGGAAACCAATTCTCCACTAACTTTTGTCTAACTTTCGTAAATGACACTTTTTGTTTTTATTTATAAATAGCTTTACAAATTATTCTGAATATCGTTAAGAGGAATAGATTTTCTCAAATCATAGTGGACCTCTCAACAGAGACTTGTAATCATAATTCAATGTTTCTGATAATTCAATCATTTAATATATTTTTTTTCGTCGAAAATCATATTGAAACAAATACGTTCGTGTAAAGTATTATACGTTTAATACTTTATTAATATTCTCAAGTTATAATATATATATATATACATATACATATCTATTTATATATAACGGTTCGTGAATTGTCGGAATTTGGTCGAGGTTATAATGAATGTATGAACACAGTTTAAAATTCTTGAGATTTAACTTAACAAACTTTGCTTATCGTGTCTGAATAATATAAAGATTAAAGTTTAAATTTGGTCGGAAATTTCCGGGTCGTCACAGTACCTACCCGTTAAAGAAATTTCGTCCCCGAAATTTGATAGAGGTCGTCATGACTAACAATGAGAATGTTATTATAACGATTATAGAGTTTTATCATGTTCAAGAAGAATGGATAAAATAATTTGATTACTCGAAGCGTATGAGTGAAGTTATCGTAAATGAATGAAATAAGATAATAGTGATTCGTCGTATCTTTTGACGTCATCACGATTGATCTCCGAAAAGAAAATCTTTGTAATCTATATTGGATTTGATTATTCGGCGATTAAGGAAATTATGATCCTCTTCGAATTAATGCGATAATCCATTTTGATTTCTCTGTCGGATATTTCACTATAAATCCACCTCATTTGTTTTCTTACAACTCACACCTTCTCAACTCATATTTTAAAGTATTTGTCAATATGCTTTATCCAGTGCTGATTCTTGATATACACCTCACTTTCATATCTGTCGCTCTTCTTTTTCATCTGCATCCGGAAGAATCTATTTACTTCTACTATACTCTTGGTTTTATAGTTTTTTAGTTCTCCCGTGTCTTTATATTGCTATATGCATTGATATATACGGTTTGTGATTTCTGGGTTGTTGTTGGATTTTATATCTTCCCTTATATTTCAAATTCCTTGCTTCTTCTATAATCATTGTCATCCACAGTTAATGCTCTCTTCTATTTGCTATGATTTATACTCTCATTTCTAGTTCGGAGCCTTGTCCTTCCGTTTCTTCTTCTTGCGATTAAGCACCGCTTGTAATGGTCCAGAATTCGCAGATATAAATTTCGGAATGAACATTGTTAATGTTCTAGGAAGGAAATTGTAATGACACGATCTTGACTTGTCAAATTACCAGAATACCTCGAAAAAGGCCGAATCATCAAGAAATATTTTCTTGATATTTAGAGATCAAAGAGAATACAAGAGTCGTGTAACATAGCACATGATGACGTTATGATCTGTGAATCATCATGTTTCATTTAGAAACTCAGCATGAATTACTGTAATATAATCACGTTGATCAAGTGTCATTATATTATACTAACTCATGCTTCAGCTCCCAACACTTCTTCAAGAATATTCCTATTCTAAACTCGAATGTTTCAGAATTTAGAAACTAAAATAGTTTCTTTTATGATATAATACAGATAGCGCGAAGAGGTAAATGATTTCAGATAAGAATAATTATAAAAATATCTTCAGAAGTATGGATGATATTTATAATGAAAGATACGATGATATCTTAGAATGTCTAATATCAGAGGATGATGAAGGATATTGTCCGCAAGGGTTTAGAGTCAGGAGCAAGGTATTCGTTAATGACTTCAGCAAGTACTGAATCATTTGGATTCTTTGAAGGCAGGTTCAGCCTTTGTGATTTGTCCATAGCCTCATTCATACTTTGCTCAATCCGTTTTCGAGTTCCAAAGCTTCTCTTTTTCTGAGCTTTGCCAATATACTATCCTTTATCATCCAACTTTTTACTGTTAAGGTCGTTTACAGTTTTTGCTGCTTCATCAGCATTTTTCAAAATTTCGAGAACTGGTTCGCAGTTTAGAGTGTTTTTCAGAAATTTCTCATTCAAAGAATGTAAGTCTTGGAGGTAGACGTTGTGTGTATATGTAATTGTTGATGTAGACATGTTGCGAGGTTTAAAAATACTGATTGCTGATTCTCAATAATTGGTATGGAAATTCTTGTTATAAGGTACGAATGAGTATATGATAGGGTTTCGATAATTATAATGATTTTTTTTTTGGAAAGTCAAAGATCAATGAAGTTGTTGGTAAGTTTATTGCTAATGTGGTGAATATAAACGATTCTCCGGTAACGTTGGCGAAAGGGCAACGTATCTATCGAGGTTATAATAAGACTGTTTTGATTGAGAAGTCGAAGATGACTTGCTGGAGCTGTGACAAAACTGTCTATTTTGAAATGGAATTGAAAAGTTATTTTAGCTAGTAAATGCCAAAGGGTCTAACACGGATACATGTCGAACTATGACTTAGGTTTTGAGAGTTTTTCAGGTGTATAACTGTGGGTAACATGTGGTTGGATCATCATCTCGATTGTCCCTTAGTTGAAGTGTCTTCAAGAATTTCGAAGGGTTTGAGCACATATTGTAATCGTTAATACATATAATGTTCTAACACAGTTTTGAAGTCAAAGTATAGCTTTGAAAGATATAGGAATCTAAGAGTGATGATACTGGTTATATTTCGAATTGAATTATGCGATTTCAAAATCAGAATATGTAATTGAATTTGAATGAGTATGATTGTTTTGATTTATATGAAAGAATGGATATTGTTGTGAAAGTAGGGAGTATAGTTGATGATTGCTGAATCAGTTTCGAAAAATGTAATATATTAATTGTGAATTTATATATCTCTCGGGTATTACCTACCCGTTAAAAAAAATTCACAATTAATATTTTGTACAAAAGAAGTTTATTACAGTCTTTATGAAAATATATGTGTATATTTTCTTTAGATGTAATATAGATTTAATGAGTTAATATTAAATTAAACTCATTTGTTTTATGGTTGGAACTAGAATTGAGTAATCCCTAAAACTTTATAAATTGCATAAGTATTTCTTCAATAATATTGAAATTATGAATCATTACTTTGTTATTTGTTGGTTTTCGTGAAATTCTTGTGAACTTCGCAAGGTACGAATGATGTTATTTAAAAAGTTTCGAGTACATCGATGATGAAAGCGTAAAATCAAACATATATTCGAATAATACACTTGATTTATTATAAATTGGATTTTTTATTGAATTGAGACAGAGATTGTAATTAACGATGGTTAAGTTGCGGACGAAGGACGTACATCATTGCATATTTGTAATATGAATTAACTGAGTAGTTAAGATTCACACATAATAGCTTAGTACGGGAAGATTTATTATGGTTTAAAAATTTATACATATAAAATATACATATAAATCTTTCGATTGGAAATGAGTTAATACTTCATAACTCGTTGATACAATATATTTGTTGTTGATTCGTAATGATGTCCACAATGATTCTTGAACTGACAGAGTTTGTGATGTTACAGGTGCTGTTGATTCTGACGATACTGACGGCACTGACTGTGTTAATGATGCTACGGTCCTGTTGACGCTGTTGGTAAAACAATTCTAGCTTGTAAATCGTACACCATTTTCGATCAAAGTTTCTACTCTACCATCTCTGTTCACTCATCCGATTTACGGTCAGAATTAAATAATCTCTAAGATTTTGGAGATTACATAACTGCCGCAGAGATATCTCTTCAATGAAGTTTATGAATTAATACTTCATCGTTTGTTGTTGTTGTTGATATTCCTGAATATTTGCAGGGCGTATGACGTTGATGTTTGAGATACATATTGTGATGTTGCGGTGTGAGATGTGGATGTTGTTGTTGGTGGTGGTGATGGTACTGTTGGTGTTGCTGATGGTGGTACTGGTGCTGCTGCTGGTGTTTGTAACCTTTGCACCATATTCTTCAAAGCCACTACCCGAGCGCGAAGCTCGTTGACTTCTTCTATTACACCGGGGTGATTGTCGGTTCGGATGAGCGGATAAATAAAATCTAAGAATTTGGTGTAGTATGTAATCGTGACGAGATACTCTAGAAATAAGAGAGAAAATGGTGTTTCGGATAGGTTCGCCGGTAAGTGCTTCAGGTTCTTCGCCAAGAGGGCAATGTGGTGGATGGAAGGGATCACCTTCTTCTTGTCTCCAATGATTAAGGAGGCTACGAACCCATCCCCAATTCATCCAGAATAGATGATGACTAATTGGTTGATCCATTCCGGTCACACTGCTTTCGGAACTTGAGTGGGATTCCATTTCGGAATCCGAGGGACTTGAACTAATGACGAATTCCATTTCGTACGATTGAATAAAGAATTTTTCGATATGAAATGATTTTTCGGCTATCGGGTGGTATTCTAATTATATAGAGCAAAAGGTTTCGTAGATTACGGAGGAATTTACGGAATATGTCAGGCAAAGTTTACAGTAACAGATACGCTAAGATATGAATTAGCAGATACACTAAGATATGAATTTTGTCTATACACTATTCATGCAATCAATGCAATAAGATGTGTCTAGACTAAGAATGATAAGCAGGTAATTTCTGACAAGAATGATGAGCAAAACTTTTGAAATGCAGACACGGTCGAAGTCCAGACTCACTAATGCATCCTAACGACTATCAGTTAGACACACTAATGCAGACCTGGTTCGCTAAGACCACCGCTCTGATACCAACTGAAAGGACCCGTTCATATACATTATAAACGATTCACAATAGTTGATTACATCGCGAGGTATTTGACCTCTATATGATACATTTTACAAACATTGCATTCGTTTTTAAAAGACAAACTTTCTTTACAACGAAAGTTGACGGCATGCACACCATTTTATAATACATCCAACTATAATTGGCTTAATAATAATCTTGATGAACTCAATGACTCGAATGCAACGTCTTTCAAAATATGCCATGAATGACTCCAAGTAATATCCTTAAAATGAGCTAATGCACAGCGGAAGATTTCTTTAATACCTGAGAATAAACATGCTTTAAAGTGTCAACCAAAAGGTTGGTGAGTTCACAGGTTTATCATAACAATCATTTCAATATATTAATAGACAACAAGATTTCCGTTTATAAATATATGTACACTCGCAAGTGTATAAAAGTATTCTATAAGTTGTAGGCACCCGGTAACAAGCCTTAACGTTCATGTTTTACCCTCTGAAGTACACCAGATCAGGTGTGTTTAAAATAACCTCGAAGTACTAAAGCATCCCATAGTCAGGATGGGGTTTGTCAGGCCCAATAGATCTATCTTTAGGATTCGCGCCTACCGTACATAGACAAGTAGTTTAATGTTACCAAGCTAATGGTATATTTCTGGTTTAAACCCACGTAGAATTAGTTTTAGTACTTGTGCATATTTCGTAAAACATTTATAAAAACAGCGCATGTATTCCCAGTCCCAAAAATATATATAAAAGGGAGCAAATGAAACTCACAATACTGTATTTCGTAGTAAAAATACATATAACATCATTTAATAAGTGCAAGGTTGGCCTCGGATTCACGAACGTATCAATATTGAGATTCAATATTGCAGGAAAGTACGTAGATGCAACGGAGATGATAAACACTAGATTGACCTCACGAGCATACCCATGAACCATACCCATCACCTCCATAGCTATAACCCATAATTTCCTTAGCTTCGACTCATTCAAAAAAACTATTTTGAAATCACTCGGACAGCACTCCGTCGTAATATTTTATGTATACTAATAATATCTTGAAATAATACAGAGCAAATATATATATATATATATATATATATATATATATATATATATATATATATATATATATATATATATATATATATATCAATTGAGAGAGTTTAGAGAAATATATTTTCAAGTTTCTATGAAATAATGAAACCTATTGAATTCTATTTATAATAGATTTTTGAATTATAAAAGTGAATTATTAAAGTATGAATTATTAAAGTGAATTATTAAAGTATGAATTATTAAAGTGAATTATTAAAGTATGAATTATTAAAGTAAATTATTAAAGTATGAATTATTAAAGTGAATTATTAAAGTATGAATTATTAAAGTGAATTATTAAAGTATGAATTATTAAAGTGAATTATTAAAGTATGAATTATTAAAGTGAATTATTAAAGTATGAATTATTAAAGTTAAAGTAAAGTAAAAGTCAAGTAAAGGTAAAGTTAAAGTATAGTAAAAGTATAAAAAACTATGTATGTATAATACGCGTATAAATATATATAATATTAATTTAAATCGTTATATATATTTAATGAAATAAAATATAAATATCGTTATATTTATTATACTGGTTAAGTAATGAGTTGTCAAAAGTGATTCTAGATATTTATAAAAGTTATATACGTTTTAATAATAAAGTTCTTTTTAAACTGAAAACGTCTTTGTACGTTTGAAAATAGATTAATAGAATATTATGGAAACCAATTCTCCACTAACTTTTGTCTAACTTTCGTAAATGACACTTTTTGTTTTTATTTATAAATAGCTTTACAAATTATTCTGAATATCGTTAAGAGGAATAGATTTTCTCAAATCATAGTGGACCTCTCAACAGAGACTTGTAATCATAATTCAATGTTTCTGATAATTCAATCATTTAATATATTTTTTTTTCGTCGAAAATCATATTGAAACAAATACGTTCGTGTAAAGTATTATACGTTTAATACTTTATTAATATTCTCAAGTTATAATATATATATATACATATACATATCTATTTATATATAACGGTTCGTGAATCGTCAGAATTTGGTCGAGGTTATAATGAATGTATGAACACAGTTTAAAATTCTTGAGATTTAACTTAACAAACTTTGCTTATCGTGTCTGAATAATATAAAGATTAAAGTTTAAATTTGGTCGGAAATTTTCGGGTCGTCACAACTATGCTCAACATAAATTAGCACCACGTAGTATTGCATGCATATTTATTGGCTACAATTCTCACTATAAAGGTTATCGATGTCTTGATCCCTTAACTGGTCGAGAGTATATTATCCGACATGCGCAATTTGATAAAGGGACTTTTCCGTATTCTGGAACTTTGCCTGTTGTTGATCTTGCAAGTCTTCAATTCTCTAATTATTTGGATGCTTATCCCTCTTCTTCGGGTATGTCTCATACACCCGTAACTTCAGCAACATCGTCAACTTCTGCTCCATGCAATATGTGTCCTGATGATGTTCATGAATCGGCACCAACAGTTGCTTAATCCACGATTATTCAGCCCACGGTTGCTCAGCCCTCAGTCGAAGCACCATCAGATAATTTACAACCACCGGGTACTTTACCGCATGTTACTACTATTGTTGCACCTACTGTTTCTACTCATCCTGTAACCACTAGTGTCACACCCCCAAATTAGGGCCTAGGGTATTTGTGACTAATTATATCAAATCATAGTTGTATAAACGAGAACGACTCTATATGAGACGTTTTGAATAAAACATTTATTAATAAAACAGCGGAAGCATTAAAAGTTTTACATCAAATTTAAACTGAAATAATAATAATAGTCTTAATGCAAAGTAAATGTAATGAAATGAAGACTCCATGTAGCAGCATTCAATTCATCAGGTAGCAATCATGGCAATCATCTTATTCGTCACCTGAGACAAAACATGCTTAAAGTGTCAACCAAAAAGGTTGGTGAGTTCATTAGTTTATCAAAATCAATCATTTCCGTTATAATAATAGGCCACAAGATTTCAGTTTCATAAATATCCGTACACTAGCAAGTGTATAAAAGCATTCTATAAGTTGTAGGCACCCGGTAACAAGCCTTAACGTTCATGTTTTACCCTCTGAAGTACACCAGATCAGGTGTGTTTAAAATAACCTCGAAGTACTAAAGCATCCCATAGTCAGGATGGGGTTTGTCAGACCCAATAGATCTATCTTTAGGATTCGCGCCTACCGTACATAGACAAGTAGTTTAATGTTACCAAGCTAAGGGTATATTTCTGGTTTAAACCCACATAGAATTAGTTTTAGTACTTGTGCCTATTTCGTAAAACATTTATAAATCAGCGCATGTATTCTCAGCCCAAAAATATATATAAAAAGGGAGCAAATGAAACTCACCTTAAATAGCAGTTGAAGTATTCCACGCAAGAAAGGAAAGTAAAGCAAGTAAGTGACCGAGATATCAACTAGAAGTAGTTCTTTAAGAGAGAAATGAGAGATTAAGGTGTAAGTTTGAAATGAGAAATGTATGTGGTATTTATAGTTGAAAATGTTAGGTAAAAAAAATTAAAATAAAATAAGTAAATCTTAAAAGTTAAAATAAGAAAAAGTATTTTGTATTTTTATTAAAAGTAAATCTTAAAAGTTAAAATAAGAAAAAGTAGTTTGTATTTTTATTAAAAGTAAAATCATAAAAGTTAAAATAAGAAAAAGTAGTTTGTATTTTTATTAAAAGTAAATCTTAAAAGTTAAAATAAGAAAAAGTAGTTTGTATTTTTATTAAAAGTAAATCTTAAAATAAAAGTAGTTTGTATTTTTATTAAAAGTAAATCTTAAAAGAAAAAGTAGTTTGTATTTTTGTATTTATTTATTAAAAGTAGATATAGTTTTGATTTTTTTTTTTATAAAATTCTAAAAAAAATTTTGTTTAATATATTTCTAAGAACATTTAACATTTTATTTCTATATTTGTTTAATTATTAAATACGAATTTTATATAAAAATTATTATTATATTTAGTTTTTATAAAAATTAAAATTTATGATTATTAATTTATAGTTTTTATTAGTTTTATAAATGTTATAATATTATGTATTATTTAGTTAATTATATATTCTATTAACTAAATAGCAAAAGTAATATAAATATTATATATATATATTCATTGATGTAATTATGTTATATTATATATCATAATCTTATTTATAATATTTATAATTATATTATTTATTTTAAGCGTACGTTTATTCGGTCAACGTTAAATTTATTTGTATATAACAACTCTAGGTATTTTAGTAAAATCGGAAGTCGAAAAGTGAGGGTTGTTATAACTAGGTCCAAAGATGGTATTTTCAAACCACGTTATCGAACTGATATGGCTCAAGTTTCTTGTTATCCGTTGCAACGAGCTCTTCTTGTATCTTCTGAACCACGCGGGTTCAAATCTGCATCTAAAGATCCCGGTTGGTTTCAGGCAATGAAAAATGAGATGCATGCTCTTCACAATAACCGTACATGGACTCTTGTGCCTCGACCGAAAAATGGTAATGTTGTGGGTTCTAAATGGATTTTTCGCACTAAATTTAAATCCGATGGTTCGGTTAAACGCCTTAAAGCTCGACTTGTTGCAAAAGGCTTTACTCAGATAGCTGGTCTCGACTATTCTACTACGTTTAGTCCTGTTGTTAAAGCCTCCACAGTTCGAATTGTTCTTTCTCTTGCCACCCTTTATAAGTGGCCACTTCACCAGTTGGATGTTAATAATGCGTTTCTCAATGGTCATCTCACTGAAACCGTTTTCATGGAGCAACCTTCAGGTTTTATCGATCCACGTTTTCCTTCTCACGTGTGTCGATTGAATAAAGCGTTGTATGGTTTAAAACAAGCCCCTCGTGCTTGGTTTCAAAGACTCGGTGTCTTTCTTATTCACCTCTGCTTTACTTTTAGTCGAGCTGACCCTTCGTTATTTGTTTATAAAAAGGGGTCATGTCTTCTTTATTTGCTCGTTTATGTTGACGATCTCATCCTCACTGGTAACAATCCTGATACTATTCGTAAGTTTATCACTCGCCTCAACAGTGAATTTGCCATTAAAGATCTCGGTACTCTAAGCTACTTCCTGGGTCTTGAAGTTACATACACTGATTCAGGGTTATTTTTAAGTCAAATTAAGTATGCTAATGATATCTTGGTCCGTGCTGGGTTAGTTGACGGTACCGCTGACAACTTTTCTTCTCAAGGTCCTCCGTTTAATGATCATACATACTATCGTTCTCTTGTGGGAGCTTTGCAATATTTAACTATTACCGGTCCTGACATCTCATACGCTGTAAATCAAGTTAGTCAGTTTCTTCAAGCTCGTACTGTTAATCATTTTCAAGCTGTCAAGCGGATCATTCGGTATATTAAAGGTACAATTACTTACGGTTTACACTTTCATCATCATACGACGCCCTCATTACTTGGTTACTCTGATGCTGACTGGGCTCGTTGTATTGAAACTCGGCGTTCTACATATGGGTACTCGATCTTTCTTGGTGGCAACCTTGTTTCATGAAGTGCGAAGAAACAACCTACCGTTGCTCGGTCTAGTTGTGAATCTGAGTATCGTGCATTAGCCAATACAGATGCTGAGATCGTTTGGATTACTCATCTGCTTCGTGAGTTATTTGTTTTACCACCGGAGAGGCCAACTATTCTGTGTGACAATAAAAGTGCTATCTTTCTTACTCAAAATCCTGTCTCAAATAAAAGGTCAAAGCACATCGATATTGACTATCATTTTGTACGAGAACTAGTATCCTCTGGAAAACTGTATACAAAGTTTGTTCCAACTACTCTTCAACTTGCGGATATCTTTACCAAAAGTCTTCCAAGACCCTTGTTTGAATCGTTTCGTGACAAGCTTCATGTTGGGCCTCCACACATTCGCTTGAGGGGGGTATTAACGATATAACCTAGCTTGAGGAACAAGACATATTTTATTCAATTTAATATTTGTTTCCATGTTGTAATTATTTTCCTTTTCCAACTTGTATATGTATCTATATATAATTATATATATTGATTAATAAACATTGGACAATCGTGAGGAATTTAACCCTAATACTTTGCATCGTATCAAGTAAATAATAAATAGTCTGTATGTTACTATAGTCTATGGCATACTAAAAGGTTTGCTTTTCGGGGGAAAAAAAAAAAAAGATTAGTTGGTAGAAATGTAATACGAGTGTAAAACTCATGTTTAGGAAAACTCTAATCTCTTAGTAAGCTACATAATTATGAGATTAATGTCCTTCAATCAACACAACGAAAATAAACTATAATTTTAAAATGACGACAGTACCAAACTAAAAGTATGTTTGACAAAATTAGTTGGTAGCTGTTAGCTAGCTCTGTTAGCTTTTTATATGTATTTAATTGTTTGACAGAGTAGCTGAAACTGTTAAAGTAGAGAGTAAAATGTCAAAAAGATAGAAGTTAAACGCTAGTTCTAGTAGCTTTTAGCTTTTTCCAATAGCTTTAGGCTCTTGTAACCAAACGGAACTTTTTATTTTATATGAGTTTTTTTTTTATAAAAGTTAAAAGCTCCAAAAAGCTTTTTATAAAAGTTAAAAGCTCCAAAAGCCTTTGGCTATGTTTGGCAAAGAACTTTTTGAAACTTTTTAGAGCTTTTAGTTTTTATGAAAAACTCCTAACTAATATTTAGCTCCGTTTGTTTAAAAGATCTTCTAGCTTTTAGGATTGTGAAAAAGCTCCAATCTCAAACGTTGCTTCAACAAGCGTTTAAGAAAATGGAATAGCGTTTGCAATCTTATTTACCGAATTATCCTTCCATAATTATAAAACCTCCCACGTAAATACTCCATGTAGCAATATATTCTATGCATGGCCACGTAATAATATATTCTCCTCATGGTATTCTGCTCATAGTAAAAAGGGTAAATACAGATTATGTAGAGATAATTGGTAGAGATAGGTTTCCAAAGTCTGGCACGCAACATTATAAGACCAAAAGATCCAACTTTTCAACTAGTACCACCTCAAATCATGAACGACAAAAGATACATGCCGTATTTCAAGGTATGTTTTCGGTTATTAGTAGTATTATATATGTTTTCGGTTATTTGGTAATGACTATGTTTTATTAAACTAAAATAATGATATTTAAGTATTTTTTCTAGTGTCCATTTTTGTCATTTTACTTATTTTATAACAGCTCCAGCTACTTTGCCAAACAATTAAAATACATTTAAAAAATTTCAGCTAAACACCCTCAGCTAAACGCTTGCAGCTAAACGCCTGCAGCTAAACGCTTGCAGCTTCCAGCTAGTTTTGCCAAACATACCCAAAATAGAAGCCATTACATAACGTTACAATCACATACATACCCTGAACAAGAAGATCTATTAATCACACAAAGTTCAGAATATAAATCAACAACTGAATTTTACAAAACCACCTATCTGTATTTAGCCATTTCAAACACACACAAAAAGCTGCAAGTCCAAAGATCTTAACTTGGATCAGAAGCAGCTTCACTGGCTTTCCTCCCTCTCCAGATAATGATTTGTTCGTCTTTGTACAATATGGGGACACAAGGTACCAAATCCTTCAAGGAGAGAATAACGATACTCTCAAATTTTGTATTCAAGAAACGTAAAGATCATAACTTTTTATCACAAGATTTGATTACATGGTCTGAAACACATACCCTTAACTTTACAGCGATCCTTTTGCAGTCGCTCATACCCACATGGGCACAATCGAGCCTCAATACTTCTTCAGATTGAAAGGCCTCCCTCACTTTGTCTACCACATTAGTGTACACGCCATTTCTTGCTGCACAAGGAGCAAACATTCATCAACTAAAAACCAGAGGTGAAGATTTTAATCCATTTACATGGTCGATTAGGGCTGTATAAAGTTTGTAACATGACAGATGTAAAAATTAGTTTAATATGAAACGGGTCAAATGGTTATGTGTACCAAAACTGATGTAACTTGATTTTCAAACTGATGTACCAAAACTGATGTAACTTGATTTTAAACGAATACAATGACCTAAACCATTTTATTTAAAACAAATCTTATTATTTTTATGATGTTATAGTGCGGAATCATATATTTGATAAATTAATAATTTACAAACTAGAATAAATGGGCACACAGGTGTTGACGGGTCACCCTCACCCCAAATTTGGTCCACATCGACCGATACATAAAATTGACCCTTTTTTGAAAAATCACCCAACCCAGCGAATTTTGCCATCTTTATGAAAAACTTTGGCAAACAGAAAACAAACATAGTACATTATACACAAGAAAAGATGTCGGCAACTATTCGTATAAAACTAACAGAAAAGCACATACTTAGTTTTATAAGTGGAGGAGAGTTAAGTCCTCGGTTCCTCATTTCTTTAGTTTCTTCAAACGTCAACCCATCAGCAACATTTTTTATAAGCTTGGGATAAATTGGTGGATATGGCTTCCACAGCATTAAAGGTACAACAGGTCTATTCTTCGGGTCATAATTTCGTCCTCGATACAGTAGCAAGATATTAATCTGCCGGTGTATAATTTTCCCGCCTGATTTATCCTGCAAGTTTCTACATACCCATCAGTTAAGATCTTTCTTAGAGAATCCAATTCAGCAAATGTAGTGACAAAACATTGGCCGTGAGATGTAGCGGGCCAAAAAGGGTAGCGCAGTTTGACCCAAAACATTTTTGTCCAAATTCATAGCATTTAATTTCGTTTAATATGATTACAAAAGATAGTTTTAACAACCTTTATATAATATTTTGAATAAAGTTTATTACTCAGTTATGTACTGACTATAAACCTCGTGTGCCTTTATACCCATCTGATCCGTTAGGTTAGAAATAGGAAACAACCCGAATTAAACCTAATATAGTAAATGGGTCGATATTTCCACCTCTGAGTATAAGAACAATAGATTTAAACCTCAATATGGAAGCAAACGTTGTCCATGTCTAAGGTTGGGACTCCTAAACACTTGATCCTTACAGCTTCGGCTTTCTTCCAATGGTTATGTATGTCATCAATCATGTTGTGAGTAACTCCACCTTTTCCTATCATATCATAAGTTTCAGTAATCACGTCACATGTTATCATTATATTAAAAACCTCATTTATAGTTTCAGCACACAAACTGACACACACTCTCAAATCAAGATCCGTGACCCGGTAAGCCGAGATGGTAACATTATGGCCTTAAACTAGAACATAAAAGGTAAGCATAAAAGCCCGTATTTTATAATGATATAAGCATTAACATTACTGCTAAAGGAATGCATTTGCTTAAAAGTTGCAATTAAAACAATCTATATGAAAATGGTCAATTCGGGTTGTAAAATTAGCATTAGCATAAAGATTAATGGGTCAAATACATCTACCATGCATATGAATGCTTACAGTATGCAAAATCAGTGTTACCCACCTTGTAGGTTTGCCATCTCTACAAATCTTCAAACAAGCTGATTATTAAAAGTATAAAAATTGGAACATAATAATCATATAAATGTAATAGTTTTACCCAAATTAATTTGTCGAGAGCAATCACTATGCCTGTATCTTTCAACAAGCACCAGCACTTCATCTTCTGAAAAAGGTTCCCCCAGAACCGCATTCCTTTCTTCTTCAACTTTATTCATATTCACCGCCGTATTCGCCGGCGCTGCCGTACCGGTCCATTTCCGGTCAAGACGACCAGGCCCAAAAGGTGAAAACTTGGGTGTTTCCCTGTACCCGATTGGTTCAACAGAAGGATTAATTTCAGAGTATGAGTACCTGAAATCAAAGGGTAAATCGCTCTTTATTGGAAGTTTATTTTTGGGTTTTTTATGAGATTCAAGATTCTTGCTTTTTTGATTGTGGGGTTTTTGAATTTGGGGTTTTGGGGGTTTGTGGAGTGGGGAGAATGGTGGGTCGTCGTCAAAATTTGATTTTGTTTTGTGACGGAAGAGAAAAAGGAGTGTTGGTGGGGTTTGGTTGTGGAGGTGGTGGCGCTGCCGTGAAAAAAGTTTTAGCATTTGAAGGTGGGTTTAGAGGCGCCGCCGTTAATTATTTCCGGCGAAGGTGTCATGAATAACTTGACTTACTAATTGAAGGAACATATTTGAAGTACTATTTCAGAAGAAAAAAAAAAAAGTTTAGTAATAATTCAAGAACTTTTCTTCTATGTTCACAAGTGTTTGATAAGTTGTTTCGTTAAATCATCAATTTTGCTTGCTCTTGACATGTTTCAAGTAACCATCTTGATATCTAAATGACATCTCTCTTGTGCTCATAAAAAAAAAGCATGTATACACACAACACAACACACCCATCACACAAATCTATTAATCGACCATGACACAGATAACATTTGTGAGCCCATGACATTGGTCAGAATAGTATACCAACAAATCGAAATTATAGCAAGCAATTGAATGAGTCACTGGATATTTGTTATGGAAAAATAGAAACAATTTGGTTTTCAAGAAGAAGAAAGGCAATGGCCCAATGATGCTAAACGAAATCCAAATCCAAGCATTCGAATCAGGGCCGGTCCTGTCATTTTTTATGCCCAGTGCGTAGATATAAAAATATGCCCCTTTAATTTTTGTAAGCAAATAGTACTATTATACTATCTTATACTATCTTTATAAATATAAGTATAAATAAATGGTTATAACCTTATGTTAAATTTTATGTTTTATTTAACTGAATATATGTTATAATACATACATTTATAGAAGAATATAGACATTAAAAAAAATATAACCTCACTTCAAGTCAACTTGCACGGTTTATTAATACATGCTACATATGTTCTATTGGGAAATATTCATTTAAATCCTTAATTTTATTTGAAAATCAAGAGCTAAAACTCAACATTTGGATTAAAATAATCAATGACTAGAATTAAAATCAAATGTGATTTGGCGAATCCATCACATGTGATTGTCATGACAATCACATGTGATTATATGATTCTCAAATAAAATTAAGAATTCAAATAAATATTTCACTTATTCTAGTTTGTAAAAATGTCATGGTAATATTAATATATTCATTCAATTAGATTTCAAATATGCCTATATATTAATATTAAAATACTTTTTTATTAATTTATTGATTTAAACTATATCTTTTAGTCTAGATATAAATTGACACAAACTAAATAACATACTAGTACATTATATGGTCCTATTCTATATTGTATTATTACAAGTACAAAAGTGTTCTTTAATTTCTTAATATTCTCACATACAGTACTACTCGTATATAATTACAACAATGGAGTATTATAAAAAAGTTTTAAATAATAAAATCTAAAGAGAAGGGTTAATATGTAAGTTAGTATAGGAGTGAAGGGGTAAGTAGCAAAAAAGTTAATTGATTGTGAATCACCTTCCCCAAATTTTTCTCAAAATTCTCTGCAACATCCTAACCCCATAAAACCTAAATGAAGCTTTTAAGTTTGCGCCAAGAAACAAAATTAACCATCTAAACATACTATATATATATAAGTATCATATAACATAGTTAAATTGTTCAAAACTCGATTTTTACACACTTACACATCTCAAATCTGTAAAAACTGAAGAACAACCATTGAACACATGATGCCCTCTCTTTCATGATGCCCAGGTGCGGTTGCACCTCCAGCCCCACCCCAGGTCCGGCCCTGATTCGAATGGATCTCCAATCGCTCGAAAAAGATCTCGCTAATGTGGACTCAATGGTTGATAAACCCAAGCTCCTGTGAGTGACGATCATGGTTGACAGTCTTACATTGTAGTCACAATAATTTTGTTTTAATTCTGTCGCTATGCTCTTCTGATGTGTTGTGTTTGCTAAATCGCATTCTCTCATATGCCATGTTGTTTTATTCTCCTTATATTAATAAAAATCTTTCTGGCTTTTTAAAACATACAAACGTACATAGTTTTCATTCCACTAAATATGCTTACTCTCTAGAAGATCTCTTTTCGAACAGTCCAACTTGGAGGATTTGCCATTAGTTGTTTCCTTACGTCTTGACCATTTTTAACTTTTCCATGTTTTGTATCTTAGTTGTAATCTTCGTATCTTTGTACTTTAGTCGATAATCTTCATTGTTTTGATGAAGTTATCGTGTTTAATAAAATTTCTCTCTACGCCGTTAAAAAAAAAAATCTCTTTTCATTCCTATAATTTTCGGGTTTTTCAGATTTACGACCTTACCCACCCAGGGAACTATGAAAAGATGATATCAACAGTATATTCTCGATTAATATCAACAGTACTTATCATATTGCAACCTCAATCTCTAGACCAGATTCCTTTTTTATGTTGCTAAAAATACGAAAACTCAAATAAACCCGGAAACGTTCTCAAAAAGAAAACGTGACAACCAGAAAGTACAAAGTTGGGGCAGGACGAGGCTCGAACTTAGAAAGATACAAAGAAAACCAGATGTTAAACTACCTATAAACGAGCCTCATCCGTCAAAACCAAAAACATATTAATAACCGAGAACAAGAAAAACACTACCACCAATTCCAACCACTTGATCCGAACCAAGCGATAAATACAAGCTAGAACGAATACACTACTAACGAACCAAGGGGTCCGTCTTCCAAGGACTTACCCGCACAATTGGACGCTAAACCGTTATCAGTAACCTTATTAACAACGAGTGTTACATTTTCTGAAAACCCAACATTAGCTTTACCCTTTAATGTTAATGAATCTAACCCATTCACTATAACATAGTCACTAACTAGATCATTTACTTTTAATGAATCAAACACACACCTTAACAGCGACACTAGCTTGCTCCTTTATATCTAATGAATCATTCACTTTTATACAGTCATTATCCTTCACCTAGTAACAAATTCTCTGCGTCCCATTTTCTTCTTAATTGCGTCGAAATTTTTAGCTCCTCAATTAGACGATAAATTGACCGAAGCATCGCTAGGTGGATTCGACTCAAGCCTATTCAGAATCGCCTCATCCAAAGATCCGAAAACCAACCCAAATGGTGTAGTCTTCTGTTGAGTACTGCTGACCGAAACAGGATCGTGTTTTTCATCAACCGAAGAAGGTCTCCTCAACCTTTTGCTTACTCCGCCTATATGATTATCATACACCGTCATTTGTTGCTCACAATTTACATTCGCAGCTCCACACCTAAACCCGTCTTCAACCATCGGGCCACTCGACACCACAAACCGATTGGTGGAAACCAGCAAACCAAGATCAAACAAGTTAAAAATGAAATGATCCACCATTGACGTATCCGAGAGCTCAGATATCCAAACGTCAATTCTACTGTTCCCTACAACATGTTTTCATTATTGCATAAATGCATTCTCATGCCACACTATACAAGCAAGCTATATATAATTCCAACCTAATGTTTTTATGCATGATTTGATACATAATCCTCCCTGGACCCTGTAATGTACTGTTTTGTATGGGAAGCATTAAGTGAGATTTGAAGCTGCAACTCTAATCAAGCAATAAATATTCCAAAAAACAACATAAAACTCATTAAATCTCTTTACTTATCAAAGTTAAACATTTAAAACACAAACTCAAAACGTATCACAACAACAAGGTTTAACTTTACATGTTACTACTACTGCTTTCAAAGTCCAACCTTTCATTCTTGCATCTCCTTTGATCTCCAATCATCGATTCAAAAACATCCAACAAACAATCCAACCCTTCAATATCCTCTTTACCAATCGCCTTGAGTGTATACACAATGCTCTCAATTGACGACAAATATCCAGCTTTCGGTTGTCGTCTCACTTCACCATATACACTCAACTTACCAATATCCAATTTCAAATGTGGAAACAATCTCAACCATGGATTCTCTTTATACATCCTAGTAGCTTTAGCCCATGTTCCATCTAATACAATCAAATTCTTAACATTAAAATCTACATCTTCAATCCCAATCGAATTCTCACATGGAAATAGTAATATCGAACCCGAAGGAACCACCATTTCAAATTCTTGAACATAGTTTCCATCACTCCATCTCTGCATCTTTTTAACAGTAAACCCATTTTGCACCCCATTAATCACATCTTTATCAACCAAAAAATTATCAAAATCTTGACTTTGACTCCAGTTATTTACAAGTGAAGTAACTGAACCCCTTTTATCAATAGTGAAACTAATATCAGCTGGATGTAAAGATTCAAACTTTTTATGATTCTTGACTGATTCATGATGACCCAGATCAAGATCTGGTTTAAAAAAGTGTATATCGAAAAGGGCATCTGAAATAACATCGGAAACATGTGCAATATTGATGTTTTTGAGACCTAGGGTTGCTATTCTAGCTGAATTAAGTGGGTGTTTCTTTTCTAAACTGTGTTGAAGAACTGTAACTGCAATTGTGTTTTCAAGAATTGGGGTTTTGAATCGTGTGCAGAGACAGACTCGAGTGGGTCTCGAACAAGATGGGCATGTGGGTCTACTATTATCTTGAACAGAGTCGGTCGCCATTGCTAGGGTTAGGGTATGTGGCTTGAATAAGAAGAAAACCGGGTTTCTTTTGGAGCTCAGTATATGGACTTTGGGTCCAAAAATGGAGAGCATTTGAATTGCAATAACTACTGAATCAATAGGTTATAAACTTGGTAGAAAAATTTATGAGTATAAAAACTAGTGTTTTACTATCCTTTCCTGGCTAGGGTTTTAGTTGATAACGTTGGCATTGATGGATGATGTTGGTCGATATAACATATACGGTTAGAAATGTGTAGTGTTAGTTGAATTTGTAACAGGATTGATACTATAATAGTGTAAACTAGTGTTCGAGCCCTCGCTTCGCGGCGGGGTTTCAGTTTTCAATGTATTTTATTGCGTTTAGTTTGTAAAATCATTTTGTGGTTAACGATGATGTCGTTGAAGCGCAACTCGAGTCGAACTAAAAGGTATAACACGTGAAAGATTTAAATATTATTCTAAATTAACAATATATGTGCATCTCCGCGTTTCGCTATGGAATTGTCGACTTTTAAAAATTTAACGGAGAATTAACGTGTATGAAAAGTACCCCAAATATTTAGCGTTTTTTAAAAAGCGTCCGTTTTATGTATAGCTAGTGACATTGTGTTCCTAAAATTATTTCGAGTTTAACGATGGTGGCGGAAAAATTTAACTCGTTGCGAGCGCGAAGATATGACTCGTTGAATATTTGGGTGGAGTTTGTTTAAGATTTTTTATGAGAATGAGTATTTGACACTTTATCCCCCTGTGTTGGGGGTGGTTTTGATTTTTTGATTAAAGTGTGGGGGTTTTGTTGTTCAATTTGAAAAAGAAAAAAAACGAAAAGTCGAAAGTACCCTGGGTACTATTCATTTAATCTATGTCTTTTAGATATAGGGATATAATTAGTTGTGGAGCCCTCGCTTCGCGCCGAGGGCTCCGTTTTGAATGCGAGTTAAAAAAAAAGTCTTGATCTATTTTGTAAAAAAGAATTTTTTTTTCTACATAACATTGAAGGGTTGTTCCTTTTGTGAAAGTTGCTTCTTTTAGCGTTCAGGTTTTATTTTTAAAAAAAAAAGTTAGTAAAGTGGGGGTTCGATTTGTATTTTAATAAAAGTTAGTGGGTTAAGTTTGTGAAATTTGAAAAAAAATTACGTGTAAAGTGGGGGTTCGATTTGTATTTTAATAAAAGTTAGGGGGTTAAGTTTGTGAAAATTGAATATTAGTAAAAAAAAAAGTTAGTAAAGTGGGGGTTCGATTTGTATTTTAATAAAAGTTAGGGGGTTAAGCTTGTGAAATTTGGGAAAAATTATACATATAAAGTGGGGGTTCGATTTGTATTTTAATGAAAAATAGAGGGTTAAGTTTGTGAAAATTGAAAAAGAAATAGTACTATTTATTTCCACTTTACCTTTTAGATATAGGTATATAATAATTTTTTAATAAAGTTTTTTTACCCATTTGATTACGGGTATCACGAAATCACTATTAGAATAAAACTAGTATAAATAATAGTCTGATCAAAAGATAATTGTTTGTGAAAATTGTATAAGTATAATCTGGAAGTTTGAGTGTTGAAAGTGTATTAGAAATGTCAAATTTCGGGAACCTTTCTTCGATGAATGAAAAGTTATATTTATAATGGGTTAAAAGGTGCAATGAAATGTTGCAACCTTTTAAAATGAGTCATAATTAAATTACACATCACTTGGCAATAGATATGTTTGATAGGGTGCATTAGTACACTAAGAAACCACTTAAACATGTCCAAAACATCCTGGGATAGAAGTCAACCAATAGTGAACCGTTACAACGTTTGGGCAAACATTGCAACTTTTCTGCAGTGCATGCCTTATGGTAATAGGGGTAGTCAGTATTTGGTTTGAAACCGTTTAATCCGAAAATCAGACCGGAAAAAAACCAAACCGAATTTTGAAAACAGTTTTCGGATCGAGTAAAACCGAAACCGAATTTGAATTCGGTTTTCGGTTTTAAAAATTATGAATTCGGTTAAACCGAAAACTGAATTCAAAACCGAATTCAAAGTTTTTAATATATTTAATTTGAATATTTATATTTTAATGGCATTATATTTTGGGATTCAATTATCTAAACAGGTCATCGCCTATATAATGATTTGGTAGCCTACATTATAATTATCTTACTCAAATTATGATGTTCTTCTTCTTAATAACGGAAGCAGTAAACGTCACAATTGAGCTGTAAATATTAATAAATCATCGATTTTTTGATAATTTAATAGTACGTCATCGTTTTAGGTTATAAATAACTAAGACATCAGTAACACCGCAATTAAACTACCATTATTCTGAAATTTTTCATGAAATTCGGTTTTAACCGAAACAGAACCGAATTTGGTAGTTTCGGTTTCGGTTCGGTTTCAACTTTGAATTCGATTTTCAGTTCGGTCAATTTGGTTTTCAGTTTCGGTTTCGGTTCGGTTTCAAATTTCATTCCTCGTCCCTGAACTATACATCAAATTTGACTCCTTGTCCTTTTTCTTTTTTTTTTTTGCATCCCTCGTCCCTAATGTATCAAAATTCTACATCCCTCGTCCTTTTTCTTGATTCCTCGTCCTTTTTCTTTTGGTCAATTCTACATCCCTCGTCCCTAAAAAGAACGAGGGATGTAGAATTGTGATACATTAGGGACGAGGGATGCACAAAAAAAAGAAAAAGAACGATGAGTCAAATTTGATGTAAAGTTCAGGAACGAGGAATGAAATTTTGTCTTTACTTTATGCGTGTAAAATGAAAAAGTGAATAAAAACTAAAAGATAAGATAGTAAAGTTAACAAACATTATATGTGATAGTCATTTTGATTTGGAGAATTAATTTGTACACATTCTTTAATGTCTTCCATATTGTTATATTATATTAATATTATAAGTTGCTTTGTTATGTTCTCGAGTGTTTTTACCAAAGAAAATAAATGAAACTAGTGAAATGACCCGTGAAATTACGGGTTTGTTTAAAACAAACATTTTAATAAATACAACTAAATTGAGCTTCCCTCGTATCTTCAACAGCAACATAACAAAGGCAACATTGATTGAAAAAAAACCAAAAAGAAAAATAAGGTGCAAACTTTAAAGCTTAAAACTTACTTGTTATTCATCGTCAATCCTAAAAACCTGTACTATTCCTATGTGAAAGGATAACACTTCTGCACATCCCAATAATCAACATCAAATATAACTAAAATGAGTAACATATAGATAACTAGATAATAACAATTTAAAGAAGAAACTTACTCACATAATTACTTTTGTACCGTTAAGCGCAGTTCCCCTGTATCTTTTACATTAGTGCAACAAAGGGAAGATTGATTAAAAAGAAATTCAAAAGAAATATAAGGCTCAGAGTTATGTACAAAGTGAAGCAAGAAAACGCAATTCGCCATGGTTGCAGCATTTATGGTGCCCTACTAAGATACGAACTCGTTATTTCTCAAACCTCAACTAAGCCATAAATTATTGATCATCATAGCCTCTGTTTTTTAAAAGTTGGGAAATGCAAGTAATATTGGCTAACATGTCGAAATATGACAATCGTCACGACTGCAATTCATTAGAAAATCATATATAGCCTTGCAAGGAAACGATCTATTTTATGACATCGAGTATCAAACGCCAAGTTCTTCATCATCACATCAATCCCAAAAGGCAACCACCATCCTTCCATCATTCTTATATCAAGTAATGGATTTGATGATTCTAATCATGGGAACACAGATTATCATGGCTGCAACTCATATGTTGCCATGCCAAGATATGACCTGTTTTTATCCCATTGTAAGGCTCAAGTGATAATCACAGCCTCACATTAGTTATATCACAATTCAGAATTCCTCACGACGTATAATCGGAGCAAAAGTATATTTTCAATTTAAATGAAAGCAAAGCAGTAGGGATAACCATGACTGCAACACATATGCCCTACCAATATATGACATATAGTATTTTAACATCACATATATGTTATACACCTTATTAAAAACACCATTGGACCTTAAATATTATGAGCTTTTTGTTGATATATAGGGATATATATGTATATTCAATATGTTATACACCTTATTAAAAATATTATGAGCTTTTTGTTGATATATAGGGATATATATGTGAAATATTATGAGCTTTTTAACATCACATATATGTTATACACCTTATTAAAAACACCATTGGACTTCATTTTTATTGTTATCAATCATATTTCATATTCAACATTAAAGGAACACATGTACCATTCAATATGTATTTCAGGATCTCTCTGAAACACTTTTTTTTTGCAGATCAGGAAACAAAAAAGCATATTAAACACATACAAATAAGACATCCCTGGTACATTACCAAATTATATAAATATACAACTAACAGAATATGCTATGTATGTATGTAAAAATCTTAAAAACCATGAACATAAACACTTAAGTTCACCAACGTCGATGGCAAAATTGAATAAAAAAAATATCAACTAAACAACAACAAAATAAACACATTGGCAAAAAAATATACCTATTAGCATAAAAAGTAATACCGTCTAGCGTTTACGACGATGACTGATGATGATTTCAGGCCAATTGCCAAAAACTCTAATTAACCAACAACAAAATAAAGACATGGCGGCACATCAATGACAACAATTTCATTATTAAATCACGGATTTGTGTAAACGAATGACTAAGTTTAAAGCACAAACAGTAGATGTTTTCCCTACTTATATCAGTTCATCATTGTATAGGTCCATTATTCTAAAGTAAATTTCATCAACAATACTCATAGTCTATCATTATTATTGTAAGCTATTTTCTAATTGCAACAAAAAGTGACACACCCTAGGTCAGTTTACCAATTTCTATAGATGGGGCAGTTTACCATTGTACAAAGCTACTGCCAAACTATATCAAATATTTGCATACTATATAGGTCAAACTAACCTTACTAAGACTACAATTTAATGACATTTGAACAACTAAAAAAAACATAATGTTAACTTACTTACCATTTGTTACTGAGTACTCTGTAGTATATTAGTAATCGAATCCAATTTCAAGTGCAAGTCTCAATAGAGGAGTAAGTAGCAATAGACCTGCTGACATGAAATTAGAAGATGGTAAAAAGATTCAAACAAATATATTACGTGAATATAAGAATTAAAAAGTATATAATGTCATTTCTTATATTTATAATAAATCCATTGAAGAGGGACAAAGGTGATATAGAAGAAAACATATATGCAAGTCTTTGGGTCTTCTCTTCGGATCATTCTATCTCTTCCCATCTTGAAACCCCAACTATCATTCTTGATAAACCATAACTTAATGACCAAAACCACAAATTTGGTCAAATTGCACATATACTAAAAAATCCAAACAAATCACAACGGCATGTATTGACCCAGAAATCCACCCAAAACTTTTAACATTTCCGAACCAAAATATTTTCACATCATAAACAGGACCCATGCTACCATGACAATCAAACATCATCCAAACGTTAGTTTTATTTTTGCATTCATACATACAACAAATTGCCATGTTCAATTCTTAAAAAACAAAGCTGTCTAGAATTCAAATTTTCAATCAAGTGAATCAACCTATAACAACTTTTTATTTTCAATCATTATCAGAATCACTTCTTTTCTAAATTGTTTTTGGATATTAAAAATAGTTTATGGGTTAAAATTGAATACTTAAACTAAATCTATTCTAAACTAAATCCAAAAAGTATATATAAAAAATAATATTTTGACCCATTTGAACTTTTAGAATCCTTCCACTTTGAAAGATTCATATGACTAAGAAAGCCACCACATGTATAACTATCTTTCGGATTTATATTTTTGAATTTCGTATTAATACGGATTGTAAGCTGTGTAGTATTGAATTGCTTAAAAAATATTCATAATTTTGAGTTGATAACAGAACTAAGAAACTTACAATTTAAAGCTCTAACATCAACTTCAACTCTATATTTAATCACAGCATAAGAATTTGATTGTTGTAGATGGCATCAACAAACTAAAACTGACCACCTATTGCAGCGCATAACTTGAAGCAAGAATGTCTGGTGGTATCTGCAAGATAATAATCTGAAACAAAAATTTGATTAGAGACCAACCGGCCGAAGTAACATAAAAAGCGGCCCACGATAAAAAAACTTATTTATTAGTACAACCATTGGAATACTTGTGATAGGACACAATAAACTATCTCTTTTTAAATCCGAAATACAAATCAAAAACTAATACGAAGCACTCATTATAAGTAAAACGGCCAAAAAATAAGGCCAAATACCTCCATCCTTCTATGATGAGCGTAAAGTGATCCAACGGGTTCACGAAAAAAATATCAAAAGCAAGGCAAAACTATTTTTCCTACTTTTTGTTAAATATTCAAAATAAACACATATCTAGGGTTTTAATTACATGTAAAAAGAATACCTGGAAGATGGAAGTTGGAGAAGAAAGCTTCAATCGAAGAGAGAAAGATTGTAGAGAGAAGTTTGAGAGGTTTGCTTCAATGAGAAGATTGGCCGTTTGCAATTTTGGTTAGAGTTCAAGAGGGAGGAAGAGATATTTTAATTAGGGTTACACAATATAAACACAGAAGAAGAAACTTACTTATTAGTACAACCATTGGAATACTTATGATAGGAGACAATAAACTATCTCTTTTTAAATCTAAAATACAAATCAAAAACTAATACGAAGCACTCATTATAAGTAAAACGGCAAAAAATAAGGCCAAATACCTCCATCCTTCTATGGTGAGCATAAAGTGATCCAACATCCTCAAACACATCTAATTTCCATCTGATAATACATGTGCTAAAAATGATCAATTCCTTTTAAAAAGTATCCATCTCAAATATATTGCAATGTTTCAAGGAAGAATACCGCATACATATATTTGGGCTCAATATCTTATATGGTATCAAATGCATAGATGGTGTCATCAACTTACATAGTAAAGGTAGCAAAATGAGTGGTTTGGGTAATGGGTCAAGTAATAAACAACGATGTAGTAACTGCAAATCTGTTGGTGACATCCAACTATTTTCTAATGCAATTCTAACATAAGATCTGAGCAAAACAACATATGTTTTTTTCATGAACTTTATCTCTTAAATGAAACATAAAAGAGATAATAATGAATTGTAAAGACAATTTCAATACAACAGCAGAAAAGTGCCCCAAAATTCCTTTTCGTAACATCTATCCATTTCAAATTAAAAGTGCCCTAATTTCCCTTTTCATATTCTCATTAGGTCTCCATTGTAGTTGGCATTTTTTTTTCCTTACCACCCTGTGGCCTCAACTGAAACTCGTTATAAGCTTCAACACAAACTTCCAGCAATGATCTACTAATATGTCATATCACAAAGCTACTTTAAATAGATGGTATGTACTTGTATCAATTTGAGTTTAAATAATCATACCAGTATGTAACATTGAGTGCAAAGTCCATCATAAACCATATAGCCTTAACCTTATCACTACAAAAGAAATGTGTATAATGTGAGATATTCAGTCAATATAAACATAAACATGATGTATAATTTGAAAATACTACCTGATGTATAATTCGAAATCTAACAGGACACCTTGTTTCTTAGATTTGATATCCAAGCTTAATAGTCAGCTAACAAAGCGTAAATTCACCTCAGTCATTTCATCGAACATCTGGTGTGCACCGAAGATGATACATGATTTTTAGCATATTTAAGCGATTTATATGCAAAAGAGCTGAAGTATATTATAGGAAATACATAGCATGATAAGTTAGGTAATTTGAAATGAGAAAGAGAACATACAACAATACTATAAAGAAGCTACATAAGCATTCAATCATGGAATTTTTTTTTCTGTTATTGGATATTAGTCCCTGCATCGTATGTACAATACCATGTTAACTACTCAATTTATAATAAAAATTACTAACATTGATAGTTCTAGAATATATAATAATATGAAGCAATACCTACACTAAAATTGTTTCAATCGTCAAATATGATTCATCTTAGCTTCAACAACAACAATTCTCGCGTGATTTACAGCTTCTAGTTGCATTTTCCGACCTATATACGAAAATACTCTTCTTCCGGTACATCAACCTGACGACGCAACTAAAACGAATTTGTTAGAGATATATTTGATTGGTTGAAGATATAGCATATGACAGGCGTGCTTATGGGTTAAGGAGAAAGCCTGCGATTCTTTTTCCATTCTGTACCTGTAGAGAACAGAGATGAATGAGGAAGGAGAATGAATTTGGGAAAAGGGAACCGGCTGCGATTTTACGTTGTATTCTCGAGTTTTTTCTCATTAGAAAGGAGTGGAAAATAAAGGAGATGATAGTGTTTTACTATCATTCCTAATCCGTCCAAATATAGGCAGAGAGTGTTGTTAACAAAATATAACTGTACTATCTGTGACGATCGCTCCAAATCCATATGAACGAACACGTCATTCATTGATTTCATTGCGAGGTATTTGACCTCTATATGATACATTTTGTAAACATTGCATTCTTTTGAAAAGGCACACCATAAATGAATATTTAAATCAAAGGTTTTCGACATCTGATGATTTCTACATATAGACAATCACCATAAATAATAGTTTACAACAGTATTTCCGTTGACAATGCAGTCAAAATAAGATACATGATGATGATTTGGTGAATGCAACGTCTCCTTGAAAAATATGTCATGTAAGACTCCATGCACATAGCTTGTTTAACATCTAAGCAAACAGCGGAAGACTTCTAGGAAACCTGAGAATAAATATGCTAACAAGTGTCAACACAAAGGTTGGTGAGTTCATAGTTTTAATGTTGTGCATAATCTGTATATAAAGGTGGATCACAAGATTTCAGTTGTTCAATCCAGAAACGTTTATCAAAATATTCTACGAAATTTAGCACCCTGGTAACTAAACTTAACGTATATATAATTTGTACCCTTTGTATAATCATCTTAATAATACACGCAAACCAACGTGTACGCTTCTCAAATAGCATACGTCCGTTAAAAGGCTAATGCTCTAGCTCGGACGGGGATATCAAGCCCTATGAATCCATATACAACTACTCGCGCCCACCAGTTCTTATAACTGGCAGTTACTAGTTACCAAAGTTAAGGGATTTTCGGTTCAAACTCAGTGTAGAATTAAGTATATACTTGTATCCATTGCGTTTAAAATAAAGTGCATGTATTCTCAGCCCAAAAATATAGATTGCAAAAGCAATTAAAAAGGGAGCATATGAAACTCACGCATATAAATATTGTATATCGGTTAATAAAGCATTTGCATGTATTCTCAGCCCAAAAATGTAGAGAGTAAAAGGGATCTTATGAAACTCACACATATAAATATTGTATATCGGTTAATAAAGCATTTGCATGTATTCTCAGCCCAAAAATGTAGAGAGTAAAAGGGATCTTATGAAACTCACCTTAGCAGCATATAAGTCGTTCACCAAAATGTGATCGAAACACGGATTACCAAATAACCGTAGATCTCAACCTAGAGAATATATGTTGGTCAATAAATGTCTATCAAGCTAGGTCAGGTCATAGTGTATCACAATCCTAATGCTCGATATTGACATACAAAAGTTATCCAATGTTGTTTCAAAAAGTCAATTTTGACAATAGTTTAACAAAACGAGACGTACCTTATATAAGGATTCATTTACTCGGTTGGTAATATTCAAAAATCCAATTTATCAATCTCGTAAACAAGTTGTTTAAATCTTAATTGTAGATTCAAAAGCAATTTGAATCAACTTCAATCATAATTCAGTTGCTCATATCTTTTAATCCGTTCATCAAAATTATTCGATATCTAAATGAAAAGTTATTGATTTTTCGTCAGCTTTCCAAAAACATGTATATCATATATCTTTTACCAGTAATATATGTATTTAATTCATGGTACATCATAAACTGTTTAACAAGGAAATTTAGCATACAAGCATGTATAAATATATATACTCGAGCACTAGACATGGATACACAATTATTATATAAAAGATAAAATATAAGTACTTACATATCAATATTGAGATTCAATATTGTAGAAAAGTACGTAGACGTAACGGAGATGATAACACTAGGTTTGACTTGCAAATAATACCCATGAATATTACCCATAACCTCCTTGGCAATAACCCATAATTTCCTTAGCTTTATCCGGCTCATAAAACTATTTTGAAAGTGACATTCTCATGACCTCGTCGTAGTATTTTATGTATAATACTAATAATAATACAAATACTACTAATAATAATAAGATTAATAATAATATTAATCTTAATAATAATAATAATAATAATATAATTAATAAATATAATACGGAGTAATTTTTAAATTAAAACAGAGGCAGATATCTCGAGCTTTATAGGTGTGGCCTGTCCAGGACTACCATGCGATCGCATGGCCTTCAAGACCATTTCCCATGCGATCGCATGGGATGGATTTCCAGCTCATGATCTTTTAACTTCTAGTTTGTCGACATATTTTTTAATTATTAATATAATATATTTAATTTATATAATTAATTATATATTATATTAAATTCACATGCATAGTTGACTTGTAATTTTCGTTCCGATAAGTCGTACGTCGTCGCTCGACTTATGTCCCGGTTCCGGTTTTTCAAACGTCCTATCGTATACTGAGAAAACTTGTACTTTACGTTTCGTGAATCGTACCTTTGTCAAAATATAGTCTTAAATCATCCACAAACTATACCACCGCAACAAAGTCACTGTAGCAAAGTCAATTTTTACTGTAGCAATTCACTGTAGCAAATAGTGATTTTCAAAAACACTGTAGCATTTTGGGTACTGTAGCAATTTGAAAATGTTACTATCGTTTACTAAATAACTTGAAATTATATATATTATATATCTTTTTAATATATATAAATCAGTTTTTAAATAGACATTGGAAGTTATTTATAAATAAATTTTAATAATAGATATTTCAACTTATCATATATATTCAAATAGATATTTAAAGCAATAAGTTTAATGTACGGTATCAAATAATTAATACATTGTTACCTTTTCAAGTTATAGTATATATGTATCTATTTACATATAATTGTTCGCGAATCGTCGAAAACAACCGAAGGGTATTTAAATATATAAAAGTAGTTCAAAAATTTTGAGATTCAGTTTTACAGACTTTGCTTATCGTGTCGAAAATGTTAATCATACAAAGATTAAGTTTAAATTTGGTCAGAAATTTCCGGGTCATCACACTATCCTTCCCAATCCTCTCCTCTCTTCTCCTTTCTGCTTAAAATTAAAACTCGAGAATCACTAATAAGTTTTAATCTGTCTGTTTCCTTTCCTTTCTGTTATAAAAAAAAACTCGAGAATGCAGCGTTAGGGATTAGGGTTACAAAATATAAACACCGCTGCGTTTTTTTATATTTTGTTAACTTTTTAAAATTTAATTAATTAGTGTTAATGATATCATCAAGTGCCTTACATTTTTTTCTTTTTCTTTTTTAATTTTTTTTAATGAAGGATAAAGCTTATTTATGATGTCATCATTTTAGAGATTTAATAGAAACTATAGATGATGAGAATTTAATGAAGGATAAGTGCGTATTTCTAACTCAAAATGAAAGATCGAAAGAAAAATTACGCTAAAAGCATCCATATAGATTCTTTCCTGTCAAAACTCAAAACTACTAATTGTTTTTAATCCTTTTCCGCTCTAAAAAAAAAAACTTTGAAACAAAATGTTAGAGCACATTAGATGATGTTTATAACTAACAAAATCATATTGTACATACCATCAACTCTTATATTTCATATTTGTGTGTTGTTTTAGTTTAAAGAAAATGTATATTCGGCTTTTATAAATATTTAACTTCACTTTTTAATCATTATTCACAATTAATATTTGATTATTTGAGTTGTTTAAATTAATTTGTTATTCTATAAATACCTAATTAGATTACAAATTTTTAAAAAATGTAAGAACATAAATACGAATTTGGAAAACTAAAATAATATAAATTATTAATGATAAATAATTTAATCAAAAGATACATTGTTATTTGTACTTGTATTATGTTACATTTTGTCCGATGAGTTGTTATATAAAACAAGATTATAACTCGCGTTTTCGCGAAATTTAAACATGAGTTGTTGTAAATTCATTGAAGTGTTTTATATGAAGCATTTTATAATTGTGTGTATATATAAGGATGACATTTGCATGCGATGGGTACAAATTTCTTATATTCGCGACGTGTCCACCATGACTTTTTTCTTATCCGTCGGGACTCGTGTACCCGTCAACGGGCTAATTTTCTCGTCATATTTGTGACCACGGCCCGCGAGCAAACACATATTATAAACACTTACATTTTAACTAATCACAAAAACTAATAATTATATACATATGATTCAAAATTATTATTATTATTATTATTATTATTATTATTAGTATTATTATTATTATTATTATTATTATTATTATATTACTATTACTATTACTATTACTATTACTATTACTATTACTATTACTATTACTATTACTATTATTATTACTATTAATATTGTTATTATTATTATTATTATTATTATTATTATTATTATTATTATTATTATTATTATTTTTATTTATAATAAGTATAATAACATGTAATTAAATATAAGTATGCAGTTTAGCGGGTATACTCTCGAGTTGTTAGCGTGTATGATATATTCATGACTTGCATGCCCGTTAATATGTAAAAAAAATTAACCGACCCGTATCCGTGGATAATTTTTTATTTTTACATTTAACCGGCGTGATACATACATGGAGAGGAAACGGCCAATTGATGGTAATTTAAAGTTTTCGGACTTTGAATTAGATATGGCCGATTAAAGTTGCTATTTAGATACACATACACATGTTCATTATTCAAAAAGTTCAATAATTAGCACGGATTGAAGGGAGGTGATACTTCCACCATTCAAAGTTATTTTTTCATCATCATTTGATCTAATTTTTTTAGAAATACCCTTGATAAATTGTAACAAGATATTTGTGTAAGTCTATCATTAAGGGTATTATATGGTGGATATAGTAAAAATGATGATGGAAATATCAATCCCTAAACTTGAAACCTTTTTGTTGAAACTCTCCATTCCCAAATTCAAGCTACAATCAACACACTAATTATTTATTTACTGTATAATTCCTATAATCACATCCAATAACCAGTGAAAACTACGCTTGCCATTGGTGGATCCAATACACGTCCATCCATTTCGATATGTGTAGTGTTGATTGTCATACTGATTTGACTTTATAAGCGGATCATTATTATATTTAGTCTGCATAGACGAATTAATCAAAAATCTATTTACCATTTTACTACTCTTGATGCAACATTACTTGAATATAAGGTAAGCTAGATTACTCCGATCAAATCTTTCCTACGGTCTCCTAGTTTCTGTCTCGATTTCTCGACAAGAAAAGCTCTTTGAAAATATGACAATGGCTTCGTATATCTTTGTTAAGATATCAACTCACACGGCTATAAACAAACTAACTTTTAGTTTTTACATTACAAAGCTAGATTGATCATTGTTAAAACGAAAAGAAAAAGAAAAAAACATTTATAAATTACCTCAAGTGCGATGAAAGTGGATCGAAAAAGACAAACCTTATAGAAGAATTTGAAAAATCTCAAATACTTTCACCTTTTTGACGACAAATTATCCAGCCGAACAGAGTGATTTAGGTTATTAGTGGGCAAAGGGTCCGCTGTATACAAAGTTTTCTCTCCGTCACATGCAAATGGCTGATTTTCCAACTTAAACTGGTCTTCGTTGTAGACATGATCTAAGACCAGTCTACCAACGCTTTCTGCCTTCACAACGTTCCCATCTGTATATAAAACTTTCACCTCAAAGAAAACTTCCGTCTTAATACACTTTCTTTTAGTTTAAATGCATAATGCGGAATATTTATAAACTATAGATTACAAAAAAGTTATAAACATACTTTGTATTGGTATACTAAACCATCTGTCCTCCTCCAGTCAACACCAAAATGGTTTAGTTACTAGAGATATCTTTAGCCTTTCGTGCCAAAAGATAGCTCCGGTAACCAACCATTTTGGTGCTGACTGGAGGAGGACAGATGGTTTGGTATACCAATACAAAGTATTTTTACAACTTTTTTGTAATATATGGTTTATACATATTCCGCATTATGCATTTAAACTAAAAGAATGTGTGTTAAGATGGAAGATTTTGTTTCAGGTGAAAGTTTTGTATGAAGATGGAACGTTGTGAAGGCAAAACGCGTTGGTAGACTAGTCTTGGACCATGTCTACAACGAACACCGATTTAAGTTGGAAAGTCAACAATTTGTATATGACAAAGAGAAGACTCTATATACAACGGACCATTTGTCCAGTAATAACCTTAATCTCTGTGTTCAGCTGGATAATATGTCATCAAATAGGTGAAAGAATTTGATATTTTTCAAATTCTTCTATGAGTCTTGTCTTTATCGACCAACTTCCATCTCACTCGAGGTAATTTATAAATGTTACAAACTAAGAATAACACATCTTGAGAACACAAACATTGAGAAAATTACATTGCTCTGGAACATACTCCTTATTCATAAACCACCAAAATCGTCCTAAGTTACATAAATAGTCATACAAGAATGATTATAACAAACCTATAACTATAATATACAAGATAAATACATACTGCGAATCAAACTTAGTCCAGTTTGAAGTAATCAATTAAAACCTTACAAAGCCTAAAATGATTACTTAAACAATCTTTGTCAATTACATTAGCCAAATTCTACTTAAAATATCCTCTGTAATCATTAGTGGTATTCCACATATGTTAAAAAAGTAATACGGAGTATAACAATTTCTACATGAGATTTAATCGTTATCCAAACGAGAATGACGCATCAACATCATCGAGTACTAACTACATATATATTTACATTATGTTAAAATAGTCATATTCTATACAATCCAACATACCCACCATATAAACTAAAAACAAATGAATATCAATGAGATTTAGGTATTAATTCAGAGATTGATACATCAAGTACAAAATGTAAAAGTTCTTAAGATCTAATATTAAATTAAGCAATTGGATGGTTAATAAAAGAATAATAACGTTTCGGTAAAGAAGGTACCATTTGGCCGGATCGGTGGAGACGATTACGCTAATTGCAGAGAACTTAATATTTACAAGTGAAGTAACTGAACCCCTTTTATCAATAGTGAAACTAATATCAGCTGGATGTAAAAATTCAAACTTTTTATGATTCTTGACTGATTCATGATGACCCAGATCAAGATCTGGTTTAAAAAAGTGTATATCGAAAAGGGCATCTGAAATAACATCGGAAACATGTGCAATATTGATGTTTTTGAGACCTAGGGTTGCTATTCTAGCTGAATTAAGTGGGTGTTTCTTTTCTAAACTGTGTTGAAGAACTGTAACTGCAATTGTGTTTTCAAGAATTGGGGTTTTGAATCGTGTGCAGAGACAGACTCGAGTGGGTCTCGAACAAGATGGGCATGTGGGTCTACGATTATCTTGAACAGAGTCGGTCGCCATTGCTAGGGTTAGGGTATGTGGCTTGAATAAGAAGAAAACCGGGTTTCTTTTGGAGCTCAGTATATGGACTTTGGGTCCAAAAATGGAGAGCATTTGAATTGCAATAACTACTGAATCAATAGGTTATAAACTTGGTAGAAAAATTTACGAGTATAAAAACTAGTGTTTTACTATCCTTTCCTGGCTAGGGTTTTAGTTGGTAACGTTGGCATTGATGGATGATGTTGGTCGATATAACATATACGGTTAGAAATGTGTAGTGTGAGTTTGAATTTGTAACCGGATTGATACTATAATAGTGTAAATAATTTTTTAATAAAGTTTTTTTACCCATTTGATTACGGGTATCACGAAATCACTATTAGAATAAAACTAGTATAAATAATAGTCTGATTAAAAGATAATTGTTTGTGAAAATTGTATAAGTATAATCTGGAAGTTTGAGTGTTGAAAGTGTATTAGAAATGTCAAATTTCGGGAACCTTTCTTCGATGAATGAAAAGTTATATTTATAATGGGTTAAAAGGTGCAATGAAGTGTTGCAACATTTTAAAATGAGTCATAATTAAATTACACATCACTTGGCAATAGATATGTTTGATAGAGTGCATTAGTACACTAAGAAACCACTTAAACATGTCCAAAACATCCTGGGATAGAAGTCAACCAATAGTGAACCGTTACAACGTTTGGGTAAACATTGCAACTTTTCTGCAGTGCATGCCTTATGGTAATAGGGGTAGTCAGTATTTGGTTTGAAACCGTTTAATCCGAAAACCAAACCAGAAAAAAACCTAACCGAATTTTGAAAACAGTTTTCGGATCGAGTAAAACCGAAACCGAATTTGAATTCGGTTTTCGGTTTTAAAAATTATGAATTCGGTTAAACCGAAAACTGAATTCAAAACCGAATTCAAAGTTTTTAATATATTTAATTTGAATATTTATATTTTAATGGCATTATATTTTGGGATTCAATTATCTAAACAGGTCATCGCCTATATAATGATTTGGTAGCCTACATTATAATTATCTTACTCAAATTATGATGTTCTTCTTCTTAATAACGGAAGCAGTAAACGTCACAATTGAGCTGTAAATATTAATAAATCATCGATTTTTTTATAATTTAATAGTACGTCATCGTTTTAGGTTATAAATAACTAAGACATCAGTAACACCGCAATTAAACTACCATTATTCTGAAATTTTTCATGAAATTCGGTTTTAACCGAAACCGAACCGAATTTGGTTTTCAGTTTCGGTTTCGGTTCGGTTTCAACTTTGAAATCGATTTTCAGTTCGGTCAATTTGGTTTTCAGTTTCGGTTTCGGTTCGGTTTCAACTTTGAATTCGATTTTCAGTTCGGTTTTGCCCAAAAAAACTTTAAAACCGAATACACCGAACCGAATACACTGAACAAATTGAAAACCGAACCAATGAACACCCCTACTCCGTAATATAAAAAAGGTTATAGTTATTCGTGAGGGCGTTAATCCAACTTCATACTCTATAGCCTATCAGGGTTACCTTTTGGTTACTTTCAATCCTTCTAAGACTACCACAAGATTCGAAATTGAAAATATTTTGTACAGGACCCAACCATTATGCTACCTTTTTATGGTTCAAACTAGTTTTCGAACCCTCGCTTCGCGCCGGTGGTTCGATTTTTAATGTATTTTATTGTGTTTAGTTACGGAGCCTGTGAGTGAAAAATCAACATATATATGAAAAGTACCCTAAATATTTAGCTTTTTTTAAAAGTGTCCGTTTTGAGTATAGTTAGTGGCATTGTATTCATAAAATTATTTCGAGTTTAAGGATGGTGTCGAAAAAATTTAACTCGTTGCGAGCGAGAAGATATGACCTGTTGAATATCTGAGTGAAGTTTATTTAAGATATTTTATGAAAATTTTGATTTGACGCTTTAACCCCCTGTGTTGGGGGCCGATTTTAATTTTTGAACAAAGTGTGGGGGGTTTTTGTGGTGTTACTTGAAAGAAAGAAGGGAGTGGGGGAAAAAGTGAAAAGACGAAAATACCCTTGTAACTATTCATAAGTTTTGTCTAATAGTCAGTATGGTAATGGTAATAAATTTAAGGGTCAATCACCAAAATACCCATTTTTTTGGACTTTTCTGAGCTGGTACCAAAAAAAAAAAAAACCTTGACAAAATGCCCGCGCAAGGCGCAAGAGACCTTGCGACCTTGCGACTTGCGTCCTTGCGCCTTGCGTCCTTGCGTCCTTGTGTTAAAAAATTAGGTCAAATATAGAAATCAGACACCACATACACACACACACCCCGACACTCAGCTCTTGCGACCACTTTGCGACCGACGGCGATTACAAAGAACCTTGCACTTGCGACCCCCTTGCGACCCGTCTACCCTTGCGACCTTTCTTCTGAGACTCACCACATCACCACCACCACCACCACCATCGCCAGCACCACCGCCATCAGTACATCTCACCACCATTACCATCACCGCCTCCATTAGCATCACCATCACCACCACGATTGAGAAAAAGGAAGAGAAAAAAAACCGACAAAAAACGTGATCAAGATGTCACAAGAACAGGTAAGGGTTTCCTTTCAACTATCTCCGTTCGATTACTCCATTTCTATGTCGAAAATGATATATAATTTTTGTTGCACACCAAGTGTTCGATGAAATGCTTCAACGAGCTTGGTGATGCAAAACTCACTTATAATGTTGCTAGATTTGTTAAAGTTACAGTATTTGGAAGCTAACATTTTATAAAAACTGGAACACGATTGTTTTAGGGCTTAAAACTAGAATCTGGTATAGGCGCAAGGAAAGTCTTGCGTCCTTGCGTTTGTCCGTAGTAGCTGGCGCAAGGCACGTCTTGCGTCCTTGCGCCTGTGTGATAAACGAGACGCAAGGTGCGACTTGCGTCCTTGCGCCTGTATTTTTTTTCTGAAAAACTGTCTGTTTCAGGGATATGTTGAGGCGAAGTTGACGATGAAGAATATGCTGAATGTTATACCTCAACTAAAGGCATCAATGACTGAGAATCAACAAAAAATTTTTAGGGGAACTTGTTTTGGTCTTTGGCTAGATCTTTCTTACACCGGCAATGATCCGGGCCTTGTACATGCAATGCTCCAAAGAAAGAGTGAGCGACCGATAGGAATAGATGAAAAGTACCCTGCTGATGATGAGGAAATATGGTTTAGTTTCCGTCCGAATTTCAAAATTAGATTTAGTAGGCGGGAATTTTGTCTCATCACGGGGTTTAAGTTTAGTCGTCGCACGGACATGGCACATTACATTCCCAGAAGTTATGATGTAGAAACACCACCGATTAGACGACGTTGTTTCCCAAATCGTAAAGCTAATTCAAACATTACAATTACCGATATCCAAAAGCTTTTATATGATGGTGCTGATTTTGTGGTTAGTGATGATGATGTCGTGCGACTAGCCATTATTTTGATTGTGGAGAGAGCGTTTATGGGTAAGCAAGGGATTCATGTGGTGAGCAAAAAATACCTATGGCTAGTCGAAGACTTTGCTAAATTGAATGACTACCCGTGGGGTAATCGTATTTGGGATGCCACTTACCCCGTAGTTAAAGATGGATTTCAAGCTCGGGAAAGTCAGTTAGAGGTGGAAAAGGGTTATACTTTGGTCGGTTTTATGTGGTCATTTAAGGTAAAAATAAACAAGTTTGGTAGATTTGGTTAATACCTCAACATTTGAATCGTATATTATTTTTTTATGCGTCCTTATTTATTTAACTAATTTTGTAGATTTGGATTCTCGAGGCATATCGACGAACAATTAAAAGTTTTGCCCACAAGACAGACAAAAATGGAGTACCGAGGGCCTTATTTTGGAAACGTTCATCGGCTGAGACTTTTTCAGTCACTGATTACCTGCATCTACTAAACGTTATGGTAAGTGTTGTTTTTAACATAAAAGTTTTGTTGGTGCTGGAAGAATACAGAGTAAGGATTTAGGATAAAATGGGTTCTGTGATGGGCGCAAGATATATCTTGCGTCCTTGCGTGACCAAGGCGCAAGGTTCGTTCTTGCGACCTTGCGCCTGCACCTTACTTCATACGCCAACGCAAGAGTAGTCTTGCGTCATCAGTAATTAGGCGCAAGGACGCAAGACCAACCTTGCGCTTGGTTACTGATGACGCAACACGCAAGGTTCACGGCTTGCGTGTTTGTTTACGGGACGCAAAGTTTGTCCTTGGGTCCTTGCGCCTTCAGCTAACGTCTTATGGTCAACGCAAGAGTAGTCTTGCGTCATCATTTACGAGGCGCAAGGTTGGTCTTGCGTCCTTGCGCCTCGTTGTGATGAAGACGCAAGATTTATCTTGCGTCCTTGCGCCTTTGGATTTAACTTTTGCTGCTGTTGTACAGGATGATTGTCCGAAGAATAAACGACCTTTTCGTACTCTGCATCCCACTGATGTTGAGAGTGGATGTCAATGGTGGTTAAAAAGTTGCCAATACTTTGATGGGACGGAAGTAGATGAGGAAGTTGAAGAACCTGTTGAAGATGAACCTGTCAATGAGGAACATGGTGGTGGAGAACAGTCTCAATCTCAATCTCAATCTCAGTCTCAATCTCAGACTCAATCAAACTTATCTACTGATGCAAAGGAATTATACATGTCTTTGGTGAAACGGATGGATAGGCAAGAGAAGGAGCTGCAAGAGTGTAGAACGTAAATAAATGATCACGAGAGACGTATATCTGAACAAGAGAAACGAATATCAGAACAAGAGCAAAATCAAGATGAGGAGTTACTTGGTCGATCCTTCTCAGACAATGAAAACGACAAATCAGCTCAACGGATTATACGTGGAATGAAAGATCGACGACCAACGCGTGTACTAAGCTCCCCTTTCACAACACCGGGATACAGAAAACCAATCGAGAAGGTATATCTTTAATTACATTTTTTTTACCTTAAACTTGCAGTTTTGTCATTAATTATCGAGAATAAACAGGCTGTGTTTGTTAAAAGTAGGCGCAAGGTCATGTCTTGCGTCCTTGCGCTTGTTTTGCCAAACAGGCGCAAGGTATGGTCTTGCGACCTTGCGCCTATGTTACATAAATGGCGCAAGGTCATACCTTGCGTCCTTGCGTATGTCGCAAGGGTTATCTTGCGCCCTTGCGCCTTTTTTCCTGACTTTCTATAATTCACAGCTGTCAGATTATGTTGCTCGCAAAGTGAAAAGGCTGAGGGTGTCTGAGGCTGAGGAGGTTGTTAATCTCGATACTGAAGAACAGGGTGTTGTTGAAGAAGAACCCCACCCTATTGTTGAATAAGATGTTGTTGCTCCGATTGTGAAAAAGCGTAAACGGTCGCAAAAGGATTGGGTTAATGACGAGGAAATTTGGTCGATGGTAGACAGGCTAGTGAATGATCAAGGAACTCTACTACCACCACCACCCAATGCTTGGAGAGACGGTAGAAAGCACGTTGGGCCTGCAAAAGATCCTAAGAGTATGGTGGATAGTAAGCAAGAAACGCGGTGCATGTTCATTTTTCAGAACGAAAATTTTATATACCTCACACCTGAGTTTTGGATCAGGTTACTTGGTCTTGGATATTCCGGATACTTGGAAAACTTAGTAAGTTGCTCGCTTATTTGTTTCCATTCTTGGAAAACTAAGTAAGTTTCATGCTTATTTGTTTTATCACAATTGTAGCATATTGATGGATGGGCTACACTTATGTTGAGATATCGTCAGAGGGTTCTCCCCCGAGCAAGCCAGTATTCCACTCCTATTATCCCGACCGACTCGTTTGCGTGTAGTTCTCGATGGACTGTCATGCCATTGGGTTTCCTTTCTAGGCTTGCAGCGTTTCAGTCCTATTATGATGATACACAAAGGGAGGAAGAGAAACGGAAAGAAGCGGAGAAAAGAGGAGAAGTAGCAATCACAGGGGAGAATCCACCTGATTATATGTATTTGATTGGATTAGGGGATGGTAGTGATGAGCTATATCCATCCTGGGCCTATTGTGATAAGGTATGTTTTAATTCCCAATACAAATTTTAGGTTTTGAAGTGTTCTGGAACAGGCGCAAGGTTAAGTCTTGCGTTCTTGAGCCTGGTGTTTTAGGTTGGACGCAAGGTTGTCCTTGCGTCTTTGCGTCTGGTGTTTTGAGGTGTTCTGGCACAGGCGCAAGGTTCAGTCTTGCGACCTTGCGTTTCTTTAGTACTGGCGCATGGTGTGACTTGCGTCTTTGCGCCTGGTATTTTAGGTTTGACGCAAGGTTGTCCCTGCGTCCTTGCGCCTGTTGTTTCTGGTTGACGCAAGGTTGTCCTTGCGTCCTTGCGCCCTATAGTCTTGCGTCCTTGCTTCCATTCTGCAGGCGCAAGGTATGGTCTTGCGTCCTTGCGCCTATTACAGTTTAGCTAATATTGTGTATGTTTTTTGCAGATTTTGATCCCCGTTCACTTTTACGATGCTCAACACTTTATTCTGATTGTGTTGAACTTGGAGGAACATAAGATATTGGTGTACGATAGTTTGCCCGGTCATGTTGATCAAGAAATTGTCAAGCTCACCAAAGATCTGGGAGATCAATTGCCTGTATACTTAAGAGCAATTGATTACTTTAACCAAAAGCAAGACTCCCAGATTGTTGACTACTTGGAAAACAAGGAGAGCATCGAGTTCATGACCGAGGCAGCACCAGTCGTGCCGGTGCAAGGTGGAAGTAATGGGGACTGTGGTGTTTGGGTCTGCATCCATATGGAGAGGGTGATCTTTGGGTGGGATGAAATCCCAAACATTGGAGATCCTAAAAAGGCCGCAGAAGACTACAGAGTGAGAATGGCCAAGACCTTCTTTCGTGCACGCTTTGATACCCAGGAACCCCCACCAAAAGAGAAAGCAAAACATGGTAACTGAGGTTTTATTTTGAAAACTGTAGTTAATTATGTAATTTGTGTATAAAACTGTAAATGTTGTAAACTGTGAACAGGTCCGTAACTGTATTTTTGAAGGCGCAAAGGTGTGTAATCAGACCTTGCGACCTTGCGTCCCGTAATAGCCGTAGACGCAAGGTCCTTCTTGCGGCCTTGCGCCTCGTATTTAGCAGCAGGCGCAAGGTGTTTCTTGCGTCTTTGCGCCTTTTTATTAAGCAGGCGCAAGGTGCTTCTTGCGTCCTTGCGCCTATTTTTGAAACATACGCAAGGTTCATCTTGCGACCTTGCGCCACAACATTTTTATTATTCTTGTAACACTAGCTTGTGCATTTAATATTATAACATATGAAGTAACACACGAAACCACATCATAAAATACTAATTAAAAAATATTACAACAATGGAAGACATCACACCTTAATTTGTTCCTGAAAATAAACGTATTCTAGGAACTAATTACTACCTAAATTGTACGTTGGATAAAACTGAGATTGATAAGCTTGAGATGGTTCGACTGTCTCTTTCGCCTTTGAGGTTGTGTTTCTTGCCCGTTGAGAAGTTGATTCACCTGTTCGGTCATAAGCAGCTGGGCATGTTGATCGAGAATGACCTGGTTCTTTGCAACGACTACAAGTTCTTACTTTTTTTGAAGTTTCTTCACCTTTTGAAGGAATGCGTTTTTTACCTTTAGGACGTCCAGGTTGTCTTTTCTTTAGAACTGGGGGGTGTACAAGTTGCAAAATCCCGGGACCCGAATCCGACCATTCAGACCGATGGGGGAGAGGAAGAATGTGTTCGGAATACATATTTATGTATGTTTGAGTGCTGAACCAATGTGATACATAACAACTAATATCCTCCACTCCGAAGTGTCGTGCTGATGCAATCACATGACCGCAGGGTATGCCTGATAATTGCCATTGACCACATGAACAAGTTCTATCTTGTAGATTAACCAACCCATTTTTTCGTCCATCATGTACCTCTATTAGATCATTTGTCGATGGAAATGCTCGCCATCTTCTTGATTTGTCCGTCCTCTTAGCTAGCTTACGTTCAACATATGGAGTAACCGGTGAAGTAAGACTAACTGATTTGTTGCGATGTTTGAAATACCAATCCTGTATTGAACAACGAAAAAATTCGAACAACATGCAAACGGGTAGTTTACGAGCATGTCTTGATAGAGAGTTTATAGACTCTACACTGTTGCTTGTAAGGTATGAATACCTAATATGAGTAGATTGACTTCTGGACCATCTATTGATACCATCCTCACATAGAACTTTATAAGACGCTTTCAATCTCCTTCGAAATACATCTAGATGATCATGAAAATCCGACGCACGGTACGCCTTAACCATTTTTCAAAAGTGCCATTCAAAGAATTTCATCTTGTTGGATTTAGTTTTGATGTTCATGAATAAATGACGTACACAATGAGCGTGAAACGCTTCCGGAAACACGTTTGCAATGCCGTGTGCTATTGAAGCAGCACGATCAGAAATAAAAGTAATCTCTCACATACGATCAACCATACCATAACTCATTAAATGATCTCTTAGGTTACCAAAAAACCATGACCAAACACTGTTTGTCTCGCCTTCACCAATTCCATAAGCCAATGGCAAAATTCCATTATTGCCATCCATCGCAACAGCAACTAAATTAGTACCCAGGTACCCACCCTTTAAATGTGCAGCATCGACGATGATTATCGGGCGGACATGTTGCACAAATGATCGAATCTGCATGAAATTTTCACAGTAAATCAAATATTATTAATAAAGACCTCATACACCATACGCAAGGTTTTTATTGCGTCCTTGCGTCACCTTGCGCCTTTGCGTATGGTGTACATATTAAAAGGTGGTTTTTGCTAATATATATTTACTTACAACTACTCCAATGGACATGTAACACATCACAAATTTATTTTCTTTATCGGTAACCAAATTGTTGATGGTCCCCGGGTTGTGGATCTTAAGGTTATGAAGGTAAATGGGAAGCATTCTAAAGGAGTCATCACTACTGCCACGTAACATCTCTATTGCTTGACACTTGGCCCACCATGCTTGATTGTATGATACGCTCACTCTAAACCGATTAGCTACATCATCACGTATATCTTTTGGTTTATACTCTCGATTAGCAGCCTTGAACGAATCCATAAGAATACTACCCAACACCTTTTTAGTAGCATGTTTATTGTTTCCCATAATTTGTGTGCATGAGCAAGTGTGTACGTCATGCAACTTTTTAACCATAAAGTTTTCAGTGTGTCTTATTTTGTATGCACTACATTTCCACTCACAATTTGGCAACACACATTTAGCGGTGTACCGAGATTTGTCTGACTTTACAGGCTTTATTTGAAAGTTTTCTTCAAGGCATTTTGTAAATAGCTGGTTTAGGAATTCTTCCTTGTTCGAAAACGTTTGACGAACTTTGACCAAATCAGATACCTGATACGTGGTTGGAATTGGGGTCGTAAATTCTGGGTTTTCTTCATCTTGCTGACTGTGTAGAGTTGGCATATTCCAGAATACATCTTGTTTTTCTTCATCTTCTTCATCTTCATCTTCCTCGTCACTTGCTTCATCCGATTCACTAGACCCAACAACAGGTATAAACGGGTTCTCTATTTTTTTTATTTTACACACGTTCTCGGCGCCATGGTTGAAGAAGTCAAATTCTTCTGTGTTTGGAGGTGGTATTTCAGCCTGTTTTTCTTCCAAATAGTGTGTTTCGAGGTTTGGTTCGGAATTGTGTATTTCATCCTGTTCTTTTTGCAGATGGTGAGTTTGTTTGTTTGGTTGAGACTCGAGAATCCGGAGGTTTTGTTGGAGATGGTGTGTTTGTGGATTTTGTTGGGGCTGGTGTGTTTGTGAATTTTGTCCGGATTGAAGCATTCTAACTTTGTCGACAACATAAATATCAATAGGCTCGTTTGTGACAGCGTGTTTTAAAAACTCAAAAAAATCTTCATGATCATCAGTAATATCAAAAATATGATTATTATCAATATATCTTAGCGAAACAGGTGCATTAGGTGGCAATTCAATTTTTTTGAGAATTTTCCTTAACAATACTCTTCGATTTATTGGTTTTTGTGGAGCAAGTGGTAGTTTTAATCTGGTTCTAAAACAGTCAAGAGGCAGATACATAGGTATGTTGTTAACAAATTCAAAATTACCCCCACAACATACATGAACAACAAATGCTTCATCATTACTACAGCTCATTAAGACACAAATTAGTGAAAAAATAGATAAAAGTTGGTACCTTAACGATGCTCTAATGACTTGATCTTTTTGAAAATGAAGTGAAATAAAATGATTAATCTGGAGTTCTAGCCTCATTAAATAGACAGGTACATAATCTTATCCGTAAAGGTACAAAGAATCCAAAAAAATCTTATCCAGAAATCAGGAAAAATCCATTCTGATAAGACGCAAGGCGCAAGGACGCAAGTCCTTATCCTTGCGCCTTGCGTTTACACGCAAAGGCGCAAGCCGCAAGGTCGCAAGGTCTAAAGATACTTGCGCCTTGCGCGGACAAATTCTCAAAAAAAAAAAGGGGGGGTTCCAGCTCAGAAAAGGCCAAAAAAATGGGTATTTTGGTGATTGACCCTAAATTTAAAATATTAGGGTCATGTTTCCAGTGCAGGCCCAGTTCGTGGTCCATCATCATTGTTGGCCAAATTCTTTACGGGTTTCTTTAACAGCGAACTATTAAACTGGCCCGACGTTGGCCCATCAGTAATCACAGCCTCATGAAGTACGCCAACCCCATCTTCTACAATAAACATCACTTTGAGGTTCAATAGGACATAAAATAACATTCGCTAACAACAGGCATTTGGATAACACACGCACAACAAACAAGGGTTTAAGCAATTACGGAGTACATATTTACATTCATTTTCTCTCACACCCACATGGGTTTTTTAGTTGCAGACAACAAAACCCTTTAAAAACCCTAATTTTGAAACACCAAAAAACTTATCAAGACGGCTGCTTTTTCACTCTGCAAGAACCTAGGGTTCAAAGGGTTTCCATTCCAAGAATCTAAATTGATAATGGCGCTCACAACACCAACCAATAGTTTCAAGAAATCCCCTTCTCGTTTATGGTTTTGTCATTCTTGCCCTCGCTCTTTGGTGTCATATAAACCCCTTTACAGGTTGGCTTTCTTTTTCATTTGCTCCTAATTTGCGTAGTATTTATCATGGGTTTATCTTTATTGTTGTTCTGTTAGTGAATATAAGGCTGCTAGTATAAGTTTACCGTAACTGTTCAGGTATAAGTGAATATGGTTGCATATATAATTATACGGAGTAACAGATTACTGGGCCGTTTGGATGGGTTTTTTTCGTTGCTTATATGTTTTTTTTTTTTTTTTTTGCTTAATTTTATCTAATAAGTTCTTCCTTAGTGTTTGGATGATAAGCCTATTATGCAAATCTGATTATTGAGGGGACTCAATTTTTTTAGCTTATTTGCTTATAAGCAATAAGGTACTCAAATTGGCTTATAAGCAACTAGCTTAAAGGCTACTGGTACAATTGTAAAAATAACTACTTGTTCATTCATGAGATTAGTATAATGATAGTTCTCAAGTTCACAGTTATAGCCAATCATAATTTTTCCGAGTCTCGCATTATCTTCTTTGTGATCAATATTTGGAGTTTTTTGTCTTTATGCTTCTTTTGGTCCTGATTTATATTGCAGGTGGCAAGTCCAAAACCCACATAGTACAAAAGACCGTTTTTGTAAAATCACTATGACTTTTTGTCCATTTGGATTCAACTCACGGTCAAGTATCAGTACCATGACCTTCGATGAAAGTCAAAGATATACGAAGATGACACATAGTCAATCTGATCTTGATTATAGGCTTTCTGTAAAATCAGAACGAGGTCGTTCGTCTGCCTGGATGGTGCCATGTGGCAGTAAAGATGGGTCCCCACAAACATGGCGTCAAGAAACAATAGCATTAAAAAGAATAAAGGAAGATACATTCTTTTATAATCAAACGAGTGTTACCCCTGATATTCAATATCCAGACTCTTTCATAACAGAGTCTCGTAAACACGAGACACAACTCAAAAGTCAACCCTTGTGTCAACCTTCTAATGTTCGGTATGAGACACAAAGCAAAAGTCAACCCATGTGTCAACCTTCTAATGTTCAGTATGCAGAATCTGTCATAACAGAACCTCATAAGTATGAAACACTACGCAAGAATGGATATGAAAACTTCCCAAGTCAACCCCCTAGTCAACCATCACGTCAACCATTTTACAGAAATTTTCCGAGTCAAAAAGTTTCAGAACAAAAGCAGAAGTTTCCAGAAGATACACCTGCGAATGGGGTCCACCAAAAGGACTCGCAATCAAAGAACCATGTAGTAGAAAATGATGATGAGTTTAATGAAACGTACGTTGTGCCGATAGACCATAGGGATTCGACTCACTTACGAGATAGGCTTGCAAGCATTTATGACAAGGTTTTCGTAGTTGATAGTATTTCTGTAGCCAAAAAAGTAGTAAAAATGCTCACAACTCAGTACCGCCATTTAGTCCATGCTTGTGACACTGAGGTATGTAACATTATCTTATATTTATTAGTCTTAATGAGTTATTGTGACATATGTTGTTTCATTAAAATGGTTTAGTGGGTTTTATATATTGCGAGTATGTTTTCAGTGACTTCCGACCTGATTTTACCGTTCAACATGTTTTTGTTATGTTTTTTCCGACCCGTTTGAGGCGAAGTACATACCCAAATTGACCCATCTGTAGTTCTAATGTAGCCATGGTTGTAATTCTCAGGTGGCTGCAATTGATGTGAAACAAGATACACCTGTTGATCATGGAGAGATTATATGCTTTAGCATTTATTCTGGGCACGAAGCAGATTTTGGAAATGGCAAATCTTGTATTTGGGTTGATGTGTTAGATGGCGGGGGCAAACGTATATTGGATGTCTTCGCGCCTTTTTTTGAAGACCCGTTTATCAAAAAGGTTATTTATTAGACAATGTTAACTCTCTTATTGTTTCTATTGTTGTTGTGACTAACGAATGAATCTGTTTGGTTCATGTTTTATCTTAAGCGGATGGGTCAAACAAGTCAAACTTTCCCATAGTCGCACAAAGTTCTAAGCATTTTATTATGAGTGACAGATTATCATTGTAATATACTAATATTATTGATTCTGTAATCATAACCAGCTCACTCATTATTTCTAAAGAAATATAAGAACACACAAAATGTGTTACCTCACCCGCCCATATTTCCATCTCTTACGGCAGAAAAGCTAAAAAGGTGTTCTCTTTATGTAGGTTTGGCACAACTATAGTTTTGATAACCATGTTTTAGAGAATTACGGGCTTAAACTATCTGGTTTTCATGCTGATACAATGCATATGGCCCGATTATGGGATTCTTCAAGACGAATGTCGGGTGGATATTCATTAGAAGCACTAACTAGTGACTCAAAAGGAATAATGTCGGGTGCTAATTTAGGCCCTAACGAAGAATTAATTGGGAAAGTTTCAATGAAAAACATTTTCGGAAGAAAAAAGCTAAAAAAAGACGGTACCGAAGGCAAAGTTGTCGTTATTCCCCCCGTTGAAGAGCTTCAAAGGGTAGAAAAGATAACATGGATTTGTTATTCGGCTTTGGATTCAATAAGCACTCTCAAGCTTTATGAAAGATTACAAAGTAAATTATCAAACAGGGAGTGGAAATTTAACGGTGTTACAAAGGGAACATTGTTTGACTTTTATGAACAATATTGGTGTCCGTTTGGTGAGTTATTGGTGAAAATGGAAACCGAAGGGGTCTTAGTTGATCGACCTTATCTTAATGAGATTGAACAAGTGGCTAAATTTGAACAACAAAGAGCTGCTGATAGGTTTCGTAATTGGGCATCGAAGCTTTGTCCCGATGCTAAGTTTATGAACGTTGGAAGTGATACACAGTTGCGCCAACTCTTTTTCGGTGGCACTGATAATAGGTATAAAGTTTTACAAGATTATTTATAACTTTAGCATGATTATTTTATCATTGAAAATTGAAAATGTATGATGCAGCAAAGATCCAAGTCAATCTCTTCCAATGGAGAAGGAGTTTAAAGTTCCGAATATTGATAACATAATCGAAGAAGGCAAGAAAACCGCCACTAAATTCCGTAAAATCAAACTACATACGATATGTTCGGGTCTACAAACGGAAACTTACACGGCATCTGGGTGGCCTTCAATGAGTGGAGCTGCATTAAAGACCTTTGCTGGGAAGGTATCTATGGATTATGATTTTATAGATGAGGAGTCGGATGAAAAAGATGATGACGTGGATGATGCTGAGCTGGCAGAGACAAAAATGGAAATTTCTAATAATAATAATAATAATTCAGACACTGCTTATGGGACCGCTTATGATGCATTTGGAGGCGGGTCTGAAGGACATGAAGCTTGCCATGCCATTGCTGCTTTATGTGAAGTTTGCTCTATTGACTCGTTGATATCAAACTTCATCCTTCCCTTACAGGTTATAAATTTTTAGATTTCTAGTAGTCTGAAATTAACCAAATAAAAAATAGAAATTGTTATGATTAGTCTTTGACTTGGCCAATTTATTTGGTCAAAGTTGTCAAAAGTCCAATTTAGTCTCAGTTCAAAGTCGGATTTACTCTCTGAAAATCTGTCAAATACAGTCAAAGTCAAAGTTGATCAACATCTCACTAGTCGCTGTACAAGGTCCCGAGTGACTAGTCCCCTGCCAGCGACTTTTACAAACTTGACTCTATTCAATTTAAAAAGTTGCAAAACGGACAACTTTTTTTTTATTATGTGTATAAAGATTAAAGATTAATATTTATGCTCGGAAATTATTATTGGTTAGTAATTCTTTATATATATTGGTTATAGAGATTCACGTGTATGTTGGTATTTTCTAACAGGGCAGCCATATTTCTGGGAAAAATGGACGTATTCATTGTTCACTAAATATTAACACAGAAACAGGGCGCCTATCAGCTAGGAGACCAAATTTGCAGGTTTATAATGCTCCAATTATCACATGAAACATATGTAATTTGAAACGTAGTTGAAACTGTTGTTCTTTATTTTGATTCAGAATCAACCTGCTTTAGAGAAGGACCGATACAAGATTCGTCAGGCATTTATAGCAGCACCTGGAAACTCTCTTATTGTTGCTGATTACGGGCAGGTAAAATTAAAAGCCGTTTCTTTAGTTCAACTGGGTCCCACAGGATTTACTGATTCATGCTTTTGTATATATCCATATATATATGAGTAGTTGGAACTTCGAATTCTTGCGCATCTTGCTGACTGTAAGAGCATGTTGGAAGCCTTCAAAGCTGGTGGGGATTTTCATTCGAGAACTGCAATGAACATGTATCCTTACATTCGTGATGCAATCGATCGTAAAGACGTTCTTCTTGAGTGGCATCCTCAACCCGGTCAAGAAAGTCCACCTGTTCCTCTCCTTAAGGTAACCATAAATCTTATTAAAAATTTCTCTTTTTTAGAAAGGTCTAATTCAAGAATTTTTCTTATGATAATGACAGCCCTTTAGGGATGTCGCTAACGTGCATAAGAATGTTGTACATCACAGATATATATTGATTTTAAAGTCATGGTTATAGAATCGTACACCGCTTTAGTGCATGTTAACGGTTCTTAATTTAATGATAAATATTAGAAGTTAGTTAAAAAGTTGTTAACTTTAATATAGTTTACGTTTTCCCTTTTTAGGATATGTTTGCTTCTGAAAGAAGAAAAGCAAAGATGCTTAATTTTTCTATTGCATATGGGAAAACAGCTGTTGGGCTTGCACGCGATTGGAAGGTAAAACTATTGATTGATTATATTTTTATTATTTGTGAACAAAAAAGAATTATATATTAATTTGATTGATTTTGAGTTGTTAATTATTGCAGGTATCGGTAAGGGAAGCAAGAGAAACAGTGGCCCGATGGTATGGAGATAGGGAAGAAGTGCTTAGGTGGCAAGAAGCGCGTAAAATGGAAGCTCGAAGAAGTGGATGTGTACATACTTTGTTAGGTCGTGCACGAACTTTCCCGTCTACAAAAAACGCCACTCAATCTCATAAAAACCACATTGATCGAGCTGCCATTAATACACCCGTTCAGGTTTTTTTCTAAGCTTATAATCCAATTCATTCATCTCTTTATAATCAAAATATAAATATAAATTTAATTATGATTATGAACAGGGTAGTGCTGCTGATGTGGCTATGTGTGCCATGTTGGAAATATCTAAAAATGCTCGGCTGAGAGAACTTGGATGGAAGCTACTTCTACAGGTTCCATTTTAAATTCTAAATCAAAATTTACAGAATTTGTGGTGTCAGTTTTGATGCATGTTCTTTCTAGTGGGTCAGATATGTAAAATATACTAACCTAAAAGGAAATGGGTCTAATCGGTTGAAATCCACACGTAGTTTATATAAACGAATGAAAGCCAATTATTAAAATTTATCATAAAAATTAGATCATTACTGAGTATTATAAGTATATGTATATGTATATGTATTTCTTTTAATTGTTTTGGAGTAAGTTTTTGGGTGACAGAAAATGATGTGTTGAACGTGATCAACAGGTTCATGATGAAGTAATATTGGAAGGGCCAACAGAGTCAGCAGAGGTTGCAAAAGCAGTAGTCGTCGAGTGCATGTCAAAACCTTTTGATGGAAAGAATATTCTCAAAGTTGGACTTTCGGTTGATGCTAAATTTGCCAAAAACTGGTACTCTGCCAAGTAGAAACCAACCGACTCGCGTGGGTCCCTCAATCAATGCCACATTCGACTCCCCTCAGACGTTACGAGTGTCTTGTAATGATGACAATTGATTGATCGATTGATAATAGTAGTTTTACCGTTTGAGTTTAATGGTTCCGTTGGAGGTTGATGGGCGATTTTAGCTCCTTGTAGAGTAATCGTGATTTTGCAAAGATAAGATTTCATGTGTTGTGTTGTATATAGTCTTTGGAATTTAGGTGACACGATGCAACTGGCTTGCTAATTGTAAAAATGATATATTGAAGGCAGTTTCTGTACATGGATTTCTTTGTTTCTTTGCTTTTAGTTTTTACGCAATGCATACTTGTTCTTTCTCAAATACCAATTTAGAGATGGCACCTGCGGGTGATGGGTGGATCTTTTAAACCCGCGACTCGCCTTACCTGTTGTGGCTCGTTTACCCGTCAACGAGTATTCTTTTTCGCCCATACCCGTGACATGTAGATACCCGCGACCTGCGGGTAAACTCACTGGTTTTCAAAATATACATTTTAAATCAATATGGACATGTGAATACCATGACCCTCGGAAAAAACTGGGGGTATACCCTTGAATAATTAAAATTTATATATTAAATATACAAGTTTATTAATGTGGTAGTTAAATATTTTATGCGAGTTAACGAGTATACTCCCGGGTTTCTCAAATGGGTATCACGAGTTCGCGAGCTTTTTATCCTCGTTACAAATCAATCTCCAGATAATTAGACATACACTCCAATATGCAAATCCCAAAAACAAAACCTTTAACAGGTGACAGGTCCAAACAAATACACATGACATTAAGTTGTGTATCCATTCCATATTCTAATAATATCAAGCCAAAGCCACAAAATAAAACCAACCCACCCCAAACTATAGTAACTGTATACCGTTTAAACCTCAAGTCTCCTGTACAAATTCTAATGTCAAAGCTGGTAAATTTGTAGTATTTGATTACCGATTTAATACGCACGAATCAAAAACGAGCTACTATTTGTTAAGTCAATGCATATCGTTATCCCAAACCGATGCCAGCTGCAGAAAAAGGTTATCCGGCGTCAAACCTTCCCAGTTCTCAGGAGGATCATTAGACGTTAAAGCTTCATTCAAATTTACCAAAATAGCCTTTCTCACTTCCTCAGGGATTTTAACACTATCCGTTCCATTCTCTACCATAAAATCAAGCAACTGCAAACATAATGAAATGAAAATGTGTCAAATTTGCCTGTTTGGAACGATGACAATAAATTATCATAATGAAAAATGCATAAAAATATATATATTTAAATAAAAAAATATATATACCTGTTGGATCCAAGATAAACAGAGGTGAAACAAGCTTGGTACAAGAAGGAACTGTGCAACAGCATGTAAAACGTCACACGCTACATCACTCGAGATTCGATCAATCAAAGGTCCTGTTTTATCCATTAATTTTACAAGCAAAAAATCATCTCCAGTAGATAAAACTTCACGAAACGCCCCGTCCATATCACCCTTATGAACTTCATCCATTGCAATTTTCCACGGGTCCCGTTTAAGATTCACATTTGATACTTTTTCCACTGTCATCGTTTCAGGTGCAGCCCCTCTAATGGCTTCCAATGTGGCTTCATCGTTTGATGATTTCCAAACACTTCTAGCAGAAGGACCTTCTCCAAACCTAACGGGCCCCACCCGTTTCCATGAACCGAATTGTGTATTTTGACCACGTGCATGAAAGGTCCTACCTTTATAGGACATGACATCATCATTTCTCCAAAATTTTGTATTAGGATAGTCAGAAAAACCGTTTGTAGAACAACTGGTTCTTAGATTATTCATCGATAATGACAGATTATGTGCCATATCTTCAACGACTCTCTCTAGGCCCCACACTCTCTTCTCTAAAGTTACCATACCATTACGAGATCCACCCTTAAAGTCCTAAAAAAAAAGAGTTTTTTAATTAATGTATATAGATGTCAAAATGAGCGGGTTCGGTGACGAGTCAAAAGTATATATGGGTCGAATGGGTTAACACTAAGCACTTTTCGGAACAAACGTTTATTATTTTTAAATAACATTAATCGACTCATTCATAAGTTACTGGGTCCAAATTGACAGATATATCTAGAGACTAACAGGAATTGCTTTTTTTTCTTCTAAAGATTGTATTTCACTATCATTTGCTTTCGCTACAATTTCTATTTGGGTCGGTGTTCATACCTGTAGCATGTTCATCAGATGAGCTTGTTGTTTCTCCAACTGCATTAACTGCCTTTGTATGCCCAACAAATTTCCATTATTATCAAACTCTCGCCTTCTAGAAACGGGCCCACCATGTCCACTTTCCAAACTACTGTCTTGCACGTTGACCACTCCATCCGGCTGGAGGTTCTCTTTTGACTTTGACTTTTCCACTTCATCATCATTGACCTTTGTATTCTCTTCGTTTTGCAAAATGCTAAAACGGCGATTGACCACGACTTCAACTTCACCTGAAATCCTTCTTTCAAGTCTTTGAAAGAATTCAGGATTCAGTGGTTTATCACTTAAAGGTGGCGCCTTTTTCTTCGTTCCAGTTGTTGTTTCAGATGTATCTTGACCGTTGGTTTGACCATTTTGAACCGGGGTCTCAATTTGTTTATCATCCAACTTTTGAAGATACTTTTTTGACATTTTAGGTGGTTCAGAATGTTGATCATTACCAGGTGTTCTTTTATCTTCAGAACCGTCTGCGATAAACTTCCATAGTATAAGTGCCTCCGTTACACTATCTCTCACAGGTTTTATCTGCAGAAGCACACAAACATGTTAATGGGTCGAACAGGTTTGCATCAAAATGGGCATCTATGGTACGGGTCAAAATGAGCCAAGACAGGTTCGGATAGTACGATGAAGGTTGTAAAACTCGCTACTAGGGGAGTACTTGGTTAGGACTTTGGAGGGTGTAATGGGCCCCTCGGGATTAATAGGATTGGACTATTTATACATTTTAACAATAAATTTCAAATTAAATGTGTAAAAACAAAAGAAAATCATAAACATAAACTTTAACATAATTATCTAGAAACATAAACATAATCGTTCATTTGTTCAAAAACTCAAATTCTAGTTTATATTTATAGATACATGTTGACCAAATTTGACTGATTTTGATGGACAAAATCCGAATTTGGCCAACAAATCTGATATTTTTGACCCATTAACCGACATTGACCGATTAATTAAACGGATTTCGGAAAATTGGATCGGCCATTTCTCAAAAGGGAGTAATCGGGGATTTTTACAACAGTGAGTATAAAATCATCGAGATATAAAAACAAGAGCTCTAATTTCAACTTTATCACAAAATCGGTAGTAGAAATTGGTGTGATTGTAATCAACTCGGCAATAAAGATAATATAACGAAAAATCAATTCAAGGGTATTTTTAACAAACCAACCTTATCAAAGCGGCATGCTTCAAGTAATGTTATTGTAGAAGTCGGTTTTTCTATTATCAAGTTACTTGAATGCAAAGCCAATGCATTCAACGTATCAGCAGCCGCCTTTCGAATTGTCCAGTCAGCATTACCAATACAGTTATGAATACTTTGAAGCAGTGGGTCCAAGGCTTGTGGAGATATAGCCCCAATCTACAACGAGTATATGAAAAGTTCATCAAGATTATGAGCACCCAATCTATTTGCATATAAAAAACTAATATGGATTGCACATTAACAAAGTAAGTGTTTGTTCTTGAAAGATATAACATAAAAATCAAGATTATCCAGATAAACAAAATCTGTTTCTGAATACCTGTTCATTTGGGATCAAATAATCAGTTGCAAACCAATCATGACAAAACTATGATCCACATATGTCAACCACATCAAAGAAACTTAAAATCTTAATTGACTAAAGGTCTGTCTATTAGTCAATTCATATACTATTAAGAGACTCACAAAGTTATAATCTTTAAAAGTGAAATCTTCATTTCATACTAAAATGTTTAATAGTACTAAATTTCAAGAAATTAGAATCAAACCTGAGAAAGACTTGAAATTACTGGCAAAAGAGCAGCATTAGCTAAAAAATTAGGGCTATTAAGAAACTTGCAGATCCTAACACAAAGTTTTTGAAAAGTCAAAATTGGTGGATCAGCAGCCAATTCCACCATTTTACCCAAACACATAGCAGCACCAGCTTGTACCCATTTATTCTGTTCATTCATAGCATCAAATAAAGGCTTAACAAACAAAGAAACAACATAACCAACATTACAATCACCACCTTTCACATACAAAAAAGAAAGGTGCCCAATTGATTCACAACATGAATCTCTAACACCTGAATCGGAATCTTTAAGACATTTTAGAATGTTGGTTATGATCTTTATCAAATGGGTAGCTGTTAAATCAGTATGAGTAGCACACATGAAAGAAAGCAGTCTAATTGCTTCTTTTTTAGTTGCTGGTTTGTTGGTAGTGGTGGTTGTGGCATCATAAAGGGTGTTTAGGACCATTTTTATACCGTCCGGTGCGACGGTTTTGATGACGGTTTCTAGGTCATCAACTGCGATCTGATGAGTGTCTCTATCTGAGAGTTTGGAAAGTGAATTCAAGATTCTTTGTTTGAGTTCAGTGGTGGCTAGATGAGTAAGTAGTGATGATGGTTTTGTGGCTTTTAAGGATTTTGTTGGCATTGTGGTATATTGCGGTGGTTTACGGTGGTTTGCGGTGGCGATGGAGTGTGAAGAAGAAGGAAGATGAAAAGGGAAAATGGGAAGCACAAACTGCCTTTTTGTAAGTTGGGTGGGTGGGATACCCCAACGTGAAAGCAACAAATGAGATTTTTAAAATTGGAAATTTAAATTGTTATTCTTCCGAACTGTCTTCTTTTAAGATCAATTTTAACGGCGGCGTCATAGGGGTCCCGTCAGACCCGCTGGCAATAGGTGACGTCCCCTGACGCCCCTAGTGGGGCGTTAACGCTTGAGGGGCGTCAGTCAACTTTTTCACGGATGGGTGAGGCAGCGTCAGTACACGTGGCGGCTTCTGATTGGCTGAAAATTAAAGCCGTTGGCTAAAGGCTATTTTTTTTTTTAAATTCTATATATTTTTATCTATATAAACCCATACATTCTACACTTTTATCACACCATTTCACTTTATTTTTCTTTCATTTTATCAAATAAATCACACAATTTTCTCTCATAACTATGAATTATTTTTCTTTCATGGCATCGTATTTACTTAATTACGATTCCGATTCGAAAGACGAGCGTATTATTGCACTAATTAAACATTTAGAAGATGATGATGACGAAGTCGAATCCGACCGTGTTCCAAGATCACGAATTTATATTCCAAGAAATCGTGAAGAAGCCGGAGAAAACTTATGGAAGGATTATTTTAGTGACACATCCGTGTTTCCGCCATATAAATTTAAAAGGCGTTTTCGTATGCGGATTGAACTATTTCTCCGAATATCGCAATGTATTTCTAATTTCGATTCTCATGATACTCCCGAGCATTTTAGATTTTTTAGGGAACGTTTTGATGCTATCGGTCGGCCGACTTTTAAAATATTGCAAAAAATGACTTCGGCTCTACGCCAATTGGCGTATGGAACTGACGCCGATATGTTTGATGAATATTTAAAAATGAGTGAGCAAACCTCAATACTTTGTTTAGATAACTTTTGTAAATGTATTATTACATTATACAAAGAACGTTACATGAGATCTCCCAATGCATACGATGTTCAACGTTTATATAGTAAACATGAAGAGAAACATGGTTTTAAGGGTATGCTCGGGAGTATTGATTGTATGCATTGGGAGTGGAAGAATTGTCCCGTTGCTTTGAAGGGACAATACACTAGGGGTGATCACAAGAAACCTACCATTATGCTTGAAGCAGTTGCTTTGTATGACTTGTGGATTTGGCATGCATTTTTTGAAATGGCGGGTTCCAACAATGATATAAATGTTTTGAATAAATCCTATGTTTTTGATAAACTTAAAAAGGGAACATCTCCACTATCACCATTTGAGGTAAACGGTAATCGGTACACAAAAGGCTATTACTTAGCTGACGGTATATATCCTAACTGGGCTACTCTAGTCAAAGGTTTTGCGTGTCCGACAGATGATCCAATGATTAAGTTTACTAGGTTTCAAGCTAGTGCCCGAAAGGATGTAGAGAGGGCATTTGGGGTTCTTCAAGGTCGATTTCATATTTTAAGGTTAGCAGCACGCACTATGTCGGTAAACAAGATGCGGAGAGTTATGGACTGTTGTATCATATTACATAATATGATTTTGGAGGATCAAGGATTTTCGTTAAGTGATTGGGAAGAAGAGTTCATTACCGAAGATATGGAGAATCGTCCGGAACGGATACCGAATAGAGGACGGGATCAAGACGTTATCATCCGAGAAATTAGAGATAGGACGGTGCACGACCAACTAACCGATGATCTAGTTGAGCATATTTGGAACCTTCCGTCCGCATTCCTCACCATGAATGGTTAAATTTTATGTAATGGTTATATTTTATTTAATGGTTAATTTTTATATATTTTTTAATTATATGTAATATAATTTGTATGCATAATAAAATAAAAAAGAAAAAGAAAAAAAAAACTGGTGGGACCTGTTTGACATTGGAGGGGCGTCAGGGTTATTTTGGTGTCAGAGGGTGACACTGCCACGTCAGAGGCAGATTGCACTTTTTGGCCAAAAAGTGGACAATCTGCATGTGACGTCACAGACAGGGTTATATATGGTCTAACATTAAAATGGGAACATGTACCACTTTATGAAAAGGAGTTATATGCACTAGCACTAGTATTATGTAAGGTGTTATAATTCTTAAGTATATTAACAATAACACAAGTTATATTATATCTTTTTTCTACATCAACAACAATACTTAATCTAAATCTAACGAATGTGAATGTGAATGTGAATGTGAATGTGAGATATGACAAGTGAAATGTTGACAATCTTTTATTTAAGTGCAGAAAGACTAACTTTTACGGGTAACTTTTATTGAGAGACAATTAAGTTTTGTAGTTGTGTTATGGTCGACAAACTTATTTTATCTTCTATGAGTGTTTTTGGCGTAAGAGCTTATGAGGGCTTGAGCTTATGATTTTAATAAGCTCTAGTTTTGTTTGGTAGACATAAAAAATAGAGCTTATTAAAATCACAAGCTCTAGAAAAATAAGCTACTTTATGAAAAAAAGTAGAACTTATGAATTGGAAAATAAGCTCCAACTAGTTTACCAAACAATTATAAAAAATAATAAGCTCCAGCCACCAGCTTAAAAAATAAGCTCTAGCTCCAGCTCTAGGGTGTGTTTGGCCGCGCAGCTTGTTGGAGCTTATGGGAGCTTGAGCTTATTTTTTTTCATAAGCTTAAGCTAGTAGCATCGTTTGGATGACATAAGTTTTCGAGCTTATGAAAAAAATAAGCTCTAAAAAAAGAAGCTAGTTGGAGTAGCTTTTAAAAATAAGCTTCTAAGCTTTCTAGCTTATGATGTTTAAAATTACACTTTTGTCCCTTATATAATTATCTATCATATATTTTATTGTCTATTTTAGTCAATTTACAACAATAAGCTTCAGCTCCAGCTACTTTTCACCAAACACTTATTAAAAAATAAGGTCCAGCTTCCAGCTTAAAAAATAAGCTCCAGCTACCAGCTCTGTCCATAAGCTCCAGCTCCAGCTAGTAACACCAAACACACCCCTAGTCCATAAGCTCCAGCTCCAACTACAAGCTCCAACTCCAACTAGTTTCATCCAAACACACACATAATATCTATCTATTCTATTCTATATTATCATTATTGCATGTTGATATGTTGATGTGGTATGTTAATTGTGTAAACTGATTGAGACACATGCTATCAAATACAATTGGCATGTTACATTAGCATGCCTAGATAGTAATAATAGTAGTAATTTCAAAACTTGTGGTTAAATCACTTTAACAAGTTTATTAGGTTGAATAATTATGAAAGTTAGTTATCATTTAGCATTCTGTTATGCCACAAATTTGACAGATAACTAGTAAAATAATGTGTTATCAAAATGAAAGGCCATTATTAAGACAGCATACATTAACAAAACACACCACACTTGATTGAGATTTGAGATTCCACTAAACCAAAAACAAAAAAGATAACATAAAAAAATTACATTTACATTCCTACTCACAAACTTATGTTCCCAGTTAAGAACATCCATATGACTCAAAAACATCAAATAACAATGGCAGCTATATCTCAAAAAGAACAATTACACAACATTCTTCTGAATCTAATCTAACGGAGAACAGGAACATAACAACAACAATCTTTGGGTGCTCAAGATCAGGTCACGCCTTTCGAACGGAATAACTTAAAATGAAGTTCTTGATTTCATCATTTGAAGCCTTATCGACTGCTGTTTTTCCATCTGCATCTTTCACATCATACTTTGATCCGGCTTTCAACAACTCCTCTATTTTGGGCTTGTCGCCTTCTGAGGAAGCCATCATCAACAAAATATCAACAGGGTGAATGTTTTGACATAAAAGAGCTTCCATTTTATCATATGTGCCCTCAACAGCAAGCATGCCCATATAGTTGAAATACTGCAAAAAATTTCGTATTATATTGTGGCATGATGATAGAATTTAGATTTATAAACTCACGAAGTTAACCAGTATTCACGAATCATCAAGAAGCAACTTAAGTAGCAAAATGAACGGGTTGGGTAACAGGTCAAATTGGCTCGGATCTATCTGGGTTGATTCGGGTTTACCCCAAGACATTTATTCTCAAAATAATTGAACTTTCTAGAGCTAATTAGTGTCAGACATGATAATGGCAACTTTCAACTAGTTCAATCCACTTGGTCTATTTCGTTTTAAGATAAAGCACAAGTGCAGAGTCTAAATTGCCCCATTTGCTAGTAAATGGGTCGAAATTGGCAGCTGGGAAGTATACTGATCCCTGTCTATAGTCATGACAGTGATTATCATCCCAAAACAAAAAGCATCAACCAACAAAAACCAAGGCAGAATAGAACATGTATCAAAGAATTCACCACAAACAAGGCTAAAGTATAAAAACCCTATCTTGTTCCCTTATTAGTTTTACCCATAAACTAACATAATTGATAATCAATATGTAAACTTGTACCCTTTATAAGCATACCCAATTCCTACAAAGGAATCATAGGCTAACTAATGCTGTAAAGCCTGCAACTTTATCTCATTCCACATCAAATTTTTCACAAAGGAATCACCTTTTTCACTAAAACCCAATGCACACATCCTAATAATGTCAATTATCTTCACATGTTATCCAATAACCACAACTTTTTAACTAAAACTAAAACATTCTTAAATCCAATAACTAAATAAATAAATTCTGCAACTTTATTCATCAATATACAAATCAACCAGCAAAGAGCAAACAATCAAAATGCCCAAAAAGAAAGGTACCTGCTCAACATCATCACGGTCAAAATCATCTCGAGATTGACTACCGTAGATACCAGCTCCTTCAGCATCAACGCCATTTTTACCGAACTTAAACCAACATGTGGTTCTTGAACCACCACTATTAGGCCCAATTCTTGATGTGGATTTGCAAAAGCCAAACCTTTTTTGCACACCCAAAAAATGAGAATTTAGTTTTAAAAAAATTGGGGTCAAGTTATTAATGGGTTTTCTGTTTGACTTCGTAAAAACTGTTTGAACACTAGTAGTAGTAGCCATTGTTGTATCAAGAACCAATGAAAATTTCTTATCACCACTGTCGCATATGTATCCTGTATGTCGAAAACAGCAATAATAAAAGAATCCAGTTTATGGATTTAATTCTTGACATAACTACCACAAATCAGAGTGGCGCAGCGGAAGCGTGGTGGGCCCATAACCCACAGGTCCCAGGATCGAAACCTGGCTCTGATAAAAGAGAAAGTCTTCCAAAACCCAAATATTTTTGATAATACTTCAAGGTATATACTATTACAATTGGGTCCTTATATTTTCTTTTTATCCATAACATAACAATAAAATAATAAAATAACTCTTCATGCTGCTGATGAAACACATTTAACCCAGAGAAAATGACTGCAAAACCTTCTGGTGAGATAGAGTTACATAGAGTTGAGGTACAATCTCACATGCTTAGTTTACAACACCTAACAGCAGCTCAAACACGCACAAACAGTAGAAGTACAAACAAGTTCATACAAAACATTTGTTCAGTCATTGAAGTAGACAAGAATAATGGGCATATGCAGGGTTAAACGGTACAAGACCCCGTAAACGTTCTTAACTAATTTGTTTCCGAAAGCTTTGAAAAATTAAGCTTCTTGAAACGATTTGTTATTGGGTCAGGCATTTTGCACTTTATATCCACAACTTCAACTATGTAAGAACCCTTTCGTCCAATAGAATTTCGGATATCTTTTCTTGTTTTATGAGGTTTGGTCTTTTCGTTTCTAAAGGTAGTGTTACTGGAGTTTGCTTCATCTATTTGTACTCCTGCTTTTTGACTCGTACTAATTGTGGGATTCGGAGTTGCATCTTTGATTCTGTGTAATTCTCTTGACATTAAGTCGCTAATTGTACCCGTGGTTCCTATTTTAATGGATCCTCCACCACCTCTAATATCTTTGAGCGTCTGAACCATTTTTTTTTTCACTTCTTGATATCAGTGGTAAATTTCGCTCACAATTCTTGAATGCAGTGATTAAGTCATGTAGGATTAATGTGCAAGGTACAACATATAACTATATGGCTAAATTCGTTTGAGCCTTCGGGGTCACACACATATACACCTAGACGTCAAACTAAATATATATATATGATATATATATATATATATATTAGTATATCACCCAAGCAAAACTAATTAATATACTTCATTTGAATTAGTGAATGGAATGTTGAATAAAATAAAACCAACATGGAGTTGGCTTGTCATAATTCTTTGTATACTATATATGCCATCTGTATATACCAACTTGGAGTTGGAACATGGAGTAGGTTTATGGAGCAGTTAACATATCATTATAAATCTATTTCTATATATTATATAGTATACATATGGAGCAGAATAGAACGTGTCATAATATTTCTATTCCTATATATTATATAATATATATTCCTATATATTATATAATATACATATATGTTCAATATATATATAACGGGAGTGAGTTCCCAAAAACAAAGAAGAAGAGTACACATATTTAAAACACTATTCCTTTTGTTTTGACACAACTTAAAGGAAACCAAGTGTCATCACATATTCCTTTGATTCTTTATTTTGCAAACCAAAATATACGAAGTATTCTTGTCTTTAAAAGTTTCGGACAATTAATCAAGAGTTGATTAATTGTTACTTGGGTATTGGACTAGCATCCATTGGCCATCGTTTGAAGTGTAGTGTGGACTATTCAAAGAGACGGTCATACTATTGATCGTAAGTTTCTCTCCTACAATCCATTTCTTCAGGAAAGGTATATCGTTTACTCACTTTGTGAATTTATATATTTTGACAATTATTAGTGGTGTAACTGGATCTAAAGGTATATTGTGTGCATGTTTTGTAATAATAAGTTTATTTTAACTATCCGCTGCGTTAATCTGATTTGAAAGTACACACGATTTTCCATCAGTGGTATCCGAGCCGCTTTTACACCATTTTAATTGTCACGTGATTTTCTCAGATCTAGTTTTGTGAGATGGTAAAAAGTAAAACTTTTTTTTTTACAATTTCAACATGTTTGTTTTAAATTAAATCTCATGACGCACAAATAAGATCTGAAAAATATCACTGTTATAAATTTTGAATTTATTTATTATGGCTTGAATAATTGTTGTTTATTTCATTCCATGGTTGTACACATGCATTGTAATCATGGACAAACCATATGTAGTTTTTAATAATGTAGTTATTAGAATTGTGATTGCACACATAGCCCATAATGCCCCGGCCTATGTATGATTGTTGTGATTGTTGATTACAGTAATATTGTGTCATGTTGATTATTTGTATTATAAGGCCATTTTGAAGCCAAAATTGTATTATATTTATTTTTCATTTTCATAGTATTGTATTTAAGTTTATTTCAATTTGTAAAAGTACTAGTTTAGTTGTATTTTCAAATTTAAATAAATGTAACAAGATGAAGATTGAAGATAAAATACAACATGCTTTTGGCTTAGAAGATTGCGAACAGGTCAAGTTGACAACAATGGCGTTTGTCAAGTTTTCATTTGATTCTTGAATCAAGTGGGAGCTACGATATTACCCTTAGTTTGACCTCTTGATCCCATGTCAGCTCATGGGATCAAGCATAGGATTTTTGGGCTAGGCTATGTGTGTGTGATGCATGGTATGGTTGTGTTTTATTTTTACGCATTTATATTTAATTGTTGATTATAATATATGCTAAATGTTTTTTGATGAAAACATCAAATAAAACTAGTAACGAGTTTCAAAGGTTAAAATTGGTGATTTTAAAAAAAGTTAAACTCTAACGAGTTTAAAGTTAAATATTTTTTGAAACTCAAATAATATATATGAGCAACATCTTTTAAAAATGTTTTAAAATGATACACAGTGTGTATTTGTTATTTTTTTTATATAAAATAAAATAACAAACTTGACGCATAAACACGATCGACATATATAAAATTGGTTAAAATATTTTTTAACAAATTGTAGCGAATCTTGTGTGCATGCATTATTCGTTAACACAAACATTTTTAAAATACCCGTCAAATTTAAGTCATGCCATCCAATGAGCTTGCAAACACTCCTCGTTATTTTTTGATTACGGTGAGACCTAATCGAATTATAGCCACGAGGTGAATTTTCAGTTACGAGTGAGACTAGGCTGAATTTCCACTGTTTCCAAATTGGACGACTTAATCGTATTCACGGTGAGACCTGAGATCGAGGCAAGGATGGGACAAACATGCCAATAGATAATAGTGGTTTGTTAGACTACACATATCTCAGGGTCCCATAAAGATCTAAGAGTTGCATCTGTGATGCAATTGGTACTCGCTACCTACCAGTAGACTCTATAACTGCTAGCTGATCAACAGATGTAGTTATGGAACCTCTATGTGGATCTTAGGCTTTTGTAAATTAATTGTTTTTAAATATATTAAAACTTGGGTAATTAATTTATTAAAGTACAATATCGAAAATACTAAAATTGAATCTTGTTCTCTTGTAGATGTCAAACAATCAAAACGTAAACCAAATCAACCTCCGTTCTTTGTTGGAGAAGGAGAAACTTAATGGTTCAAACTTTCTCGATTGGCACCGCAACCTGAGAATTGTTCTCAAATTTGAAGGGAAGTTGAACAAAATTGAAGAACCCTTACCCGAAGCTCCTCCTGAGACAGCTACTGCTGCTCAAAAGAATGCTTATCAGAAGTTGTTTGATGAGCAAGAGAAGATAGCTTTAATCATGCTTGCTAGTATGACTTCTGACCTCCAAAAGGAAATGGAAGATCGTACAGCATATGATATGATGACTGAGCTGAAAAATATGTTTCAGAAACAGGCTAGTCAAGAGTTATATGAAACTTATAAGCTTCTTCAAACATGCAAAATGGAGGAGGGTCAATCAGTGAGTTCTCATGTCTTAAAAATGAAAAGCTACATTGACCGATTGGAAAAACTTGGAACTACCTTACCGCCTAACTTGGCCGTGAATACGGTTTTGGTTTCACTACCAAAATCGTATCACCAATTTGTGATGAATTACAATATGCAAGGTTGGGAGAAATCTCTGGCAGAGGTGCACTCGATGCTCAAAACTGCTGAACAGGATATTCCATATAAGGTTTCCAATCCAGGTGTCCTTATGATTAGGGAAGGTAGAGTGAGAAAGAATAAGCCAAAAACTTGGGGAAAAGGAAAAGGCAAGTCAATTGCTAAGAAAAAGATTCCACCACCTCCCAAGAAAGAAAACCCAGCGAAAGACGCCGAATGTTTCCACTGTGGAAAAGTTGGCCACTGGAGGAGGAACTGTCCTTCCTACCTATCTGAGTTGAGAAAAGGCAAAGCTGGCCAGACTAGCAAATCAGGTATATTTCATATACAGTTATATACTTTTTCTAGTGATTCCTGGATTTTTGATACTGGTTGTGGTACTCACATCTGTAACAATATGCAGGGAATGAGAAGAAGTAAGAGACTGAAGAACAACACACTAGACTTAAGAGTGGGCAATGGGGCTCGAGCTGCAGTCGAAGCTATTGGCACCTATGAGCTTACTCTACCTAGTGGTCTTATTGTTTTGTTGGAACAATGTCATTATGCTCCTAGTATTACGAGCAATGTAATTTCAGTTTCTCTTTTGAAAAATGTTGGTTTTGAACTTACATTTACGCACTTTGGTATTTCAGTTTCTAAGAATAATATATTTTATTTTAATGCTATTCCACGTGATGGCATTTTTGAAATTGATATGCATGGTGTAATTTCAAATAATAATTCTGTATATACATGTACTGTCAAACGAGTCAAGAAAGACTTGAATAATACCTATCTATGGCATTGTCGTCTTGGTCATATAAACAAACAACGCATTTCAAAACTCCAATCTGATGGGATTTTGGAATCAACTGGCTCTGAGTCATTTGATGTATGCGAGTCATGTTTATGTGGAAAGATGACAAAGGCTCCTTTCTCCGGTTTAGGTGAAAGAGCTAAAGATCTTTTAGGACTAATACATACTGATGTATGTGGCCCTTTTAGAACTATGTCTAGAAATGGTGAAACATACTTCGTTACATTTACTGATGATTATAGTAGATATGGTTATGTTTACTTGCTGAAACATAAACATGAAGTTTTTGAAACGTTCAAAATCTTCCAAAATGAAGTAGAGAATCAACTTGGAAAGACCATTAAAGCCCTTCGTTCTGATCGGGGAGGGGAATATATGAGTCAAGAGTTTTTGGACCACCTGAAGAATTGTGGGATTGTCTCACAATTCACTCCACCTTATACACCACAGCACAATGGTGTGTCGGAGCGGAGGAATCGAACTTTACTTGATATGGTTCGATCTATTATGAGTCTAACTACTCTACCGATGTCTTTTTGGGGTTATGCATTAGAGTCTGCTGCACGCATACTCAATATGGTTCCAACCAAGAAGGTAGATAAGACACCATATGAGTTATGGCATGGAAAGAGTCCTAAGTTGTCTTATTTGAAAGTCTGGGGTTGTGAAGCGTATGTGAAACGTGACACTTCAAACAAGTTAGAACCCAGAGGTATCAAATGTCACTTTGTGGGATACCCAAAGGAAACAATGGGTTACTACTTTTACTACCAAGCTGAAAACAAAGTGTTTACTGCTCGGTTTGCTGAATTCTTTGAAAGAGATCTTCTCTTACAAGAAGTCAGTGGGAGTAAAGTAGATCTTGAAGAAATTCAAGAATCACAAGGTAACATACCTTTTGAAGGCACTAGTTATCCACACGTTGAAGCTGAGCACATTGTTGATGAGCCAGAACGTGTTGCACCTATAATTCGTAGATCTAGTAGAACTCCTCATCGACCTGAGAAGTTAAATCTTCTGATTAATTCAGATGAATCTCATCTAGGGGATTATGATGAACCCTCTAGCTACCGTGAGGCCATATCAGGTTTAGAATCTGAAAAATGGGGAGATGCTATGAATACAGAGATGCAGTCCATGAAAGAAAATCAAGTATGGGACTTGATTGATCTTCCACCCAATTGTAAACCAGTTGGGTGTAAATGGGTCTACAAGAAGAAGGCTGACATGGATGGTAATGTAAACACTTTTAAGGCTCGATTGGTGGCAAAAGGTTATACTCAAACTCAAGGAATTGATTATGAGGAAACTTATTCACCAGTCGTGAGCATTAAGTCAATTAGGATACTTATTGCCATAGCAGCTTTTCATAATTATGAAATATGGCAAATGGATGTGAAAACCGCTTTCCTAAATGGCGACCTAAGTGAGGACGTATATATGGTTCAGCCGGAAGGGTTTGTAAATCCAAAGCATCCTAATAAAGTATGCAAGCTTCTAAAATCCATTTATGGATTAAAGCAAGCATCCAGGAGCTGGAATCTTAAGTTTGATCAGAAAATCAAAGAGTTTGGTTTTTCTCAAAACCAAGATGAGCCCTGTGTTTACATTAGAGCTAGTGGGAGCAAAGTTGTCTTCTTGATCTTGTATGTTGATGACATACTACTTATTGGAAATGACATTCCAACTTTGCAAGATGTCAAATCTTGGCTTGGAAAATGTTTTGCCATGAAAGATCTTGGAGAAGCTAAGTATATTTTAGGAATCAGGATCTATAGAAATAGATCCAAAAGGCTTATTGGTTTGAGTCAAAGTACATACATTGACAAAATCTTACGAAGATTTAACATGCAAAACTCCAAGCGCGGAGCATTGCCCATGCAAAAGGGCATAACCTTGAGCAAGTCTCAAAGTCCTATCACACCTGATGAGATAAGACGAATGAAATGTGTTCCTTATGCTTCGGCTATAGGATCCATTATGTATGCTATGTTATGTACTAGACCTGATGTCTCGTTAGCTTTGAGTTTGACGAGTCGTTATCAACAGAATCCAGGTGAAGAACATTGGATTGCTGTTAAGAGCATTCTTAAGTATTTGCGGAGAACTAAAGATATGTTCTTGGTTTACGGTGGTTTGAAAGAAGAGTTAAGTATTAGATGTTATACAGATGCTAGCTTCCAAACTGATCGAGATGATTCCTGATCCCAGTCAGGGTATGTCTTTGTCATGAATGGCGGGGCAGTTGATTGGAGAAGCTTAAAGCAGACCACAGTTGCACAGTCTACAACGGAAGCAGAATACATTGCTGCTTCAGAAGCTGCTCAAGAAGCTGTCTGGATTAGGAAGTTTATTGCTGAACTCGGAGTAGTTCCCAGCATTGAATCCCCTATGGAAATGTACTGTGATAATTCAAGTGCTATTATACTTGCGAAAGAATCACGTGTACGTAAAGGTAGCAGACACATTCTTCGAAAGTTTGACTACATTCAAGAAGTCGTTGAGAGGAATGATATTAGTATTCTTAAGGTTCATACAGATGATAATGTGGCTGACCCGTTCACGAAGCCCATGACACACAACAAGCATGATGATCATGCTAGTAGTATTGGACTTCGTTATGCTACTGATCTTTTTAATTTGTAATTTAGTATTTGGATATTTTTGGAACATTAAACAGTTTTATCATAATGAATTGATATATTGATGGTATGATCATTTTCATTTATATCACTATGTTCTATATTAGCATGTTTGATCCATGAGTAATTGTTGATTATTCAAAATCTCCATAATCGATCATGTTATGGGAATAACATGAATTAAGATTAATATGAAGTTTTGGTTTATATTTATTGATGATAAATAGTTAACTTGTAGAGACCAAAATTCATATGTATTCATTGATGATGAATATTGGAATGACCCAACCGAGATATCACTACATGGATGGTTGTCAGTAGTGAATCTTTTAGTGATTATGTTTTTATGTCCTTAGACTTGAGATGCAAGCCGGTTTTGATGTGTGAAATATTGTACTTTGATATGGTTAAATGCTGTCCTGAATAAGGCTGTAATAAAGGCCATTATTGGGTATAATGTAAAGCTCGTGAGAGACACGTGTATGCAATATAGGATTTGTTCCTCCAAAATGTTTGGAGTTAGATACTCTTGAGCTCCTCGATGAATGAATAAGATATTTGTGTGGCCGCACCCAGATGTAATTAAGATGATACTTAATTAATCTGGTGATCTAATTCAATTCTAAGATCGAGAAATAAAATTGTTAAACAAATGAGAATGCCCGATGATCCATATCTCAAGTTTAACTAAAGTATTTGAAACAAAAGGACGAATGACATTTAACACTTACTGTATGCAGTTCTGAGAAACTACCCTCACGTGAATTTAGGGACAATGGCCTGTTGCTAGACGGTATCCATTGTTTGTATAGTTACATGATGTTGTACCATGCACAAGTGGGAGTCTGTAGGATTAATGTGTAAGGTACAACATATAACTATATGGCTAAATTCGTTTGAGCCTTCGGGGTCACACACATATACACCTAGACGTCAAACTAAATATATATATGATATATATATATATATATATATTAGTATATCACCCAAGCAAAACTAATTAATATACTTCATTTGAATTAGTGAATGGAATGTTGAATAAAATAAAACCAACATGGAGTTGGCTTGTCATAATTCTTTGTATACTATATATGCCATCTGTATATACCAACTTGGAGTTGGAACATGGAGTAGGTTTATGGAGCAGTTAACATGTCATTATAAATCTATTTCTATATATTATATAGTATACATATGGAGCAGAATAGAACGTGTCATAATATTTCTATTCCTATATATTATATAATATATATTCCTATATATTATATAATATACATATATGTTCAATATATATATAACGGGAGTGAGTTCCCAAAAACAAAGAAGAAGAGTACACATATTTAAAACACTATTCCTTTTGTTTTGACACAACTTTAAAGGAAACCAAGTGTCATCACATATTCCTTTGATTCTTTATTTTGCAAACCAAAATATACGAAGTATTCTTGTCTTTAAAAGTTTCGGACAATTAATCAAGAGTTGATTAATTGTTACTTGGGTATTGGACTAGCATCCATTGGCGATCGTTTGAAGTGTAGTGTGGACTATCCAAAGAGACGGTCATACTATTGATCGTAAGTTTCTCTCCTACAATCCATTTCTTCAGGAAAGGTATATCGTTTACTCACTTTGTGAATTTATATATTTTGACAATTATTAGTGGTGTAACTGGATCTAAAGGTATATCGTGTGCATGTTTTGTAATAATAAGTTTATTTTAACTATCCGCTGCGTTAATCTGATTTGAAAGTACACACGATTTTCCATCAAGTCACAGCACCAATAAGTCACAGCACCAATAAAGAAGTAATTAGCACATGACATATAAAAATATCGCGATCATAGCGGTTAATATTGGTTTTTCTAACGACAAACCTTAGGACTGTTGTTAAGGTAAGGTGCATATATACATTGTACATCTGAATAACTGCCAGCAAAAAAATCAATATTAACCGCTATGTACAATACACTTATTGTTGACAGATTAGCAGACGTATTAGGACTCAACAGTTAAATAACAGAGTGGTTATCAGTTCTTATGAGTTTCGGATGACCAGATTTTGACTTAAATAATAGTCAAAATTATAAAACCAAGTATTGAGAATAAAAATAAAACACCCAACTATTGCCACCATCAGCAATTAGCTCATCGTCATGTTGTAAAGGTTGGATTAATGACTAAAAAACCACATGTAAATGCATCCTTATGTAATTAAGGGCTTTGTTGGGTATATTAAGATCCCAAATATTACAATAGAGTGAAAAACAAAATTAGTTCAACAAATTTCTGATCTGATTGTCAATATCTTTGCAGAGACAAACCTCTTTTACAGAATGAAAATTAGTTAAGTGTCACCGATAACAACAAACACAAACAAAAAAATCCAATCACATAGACATAAAGTTTCTTTAAATGGTAAAAAGGTTTCATTTTCAAGCCCGCCAGCACAATCCACTAAAGCAAGAACTTAGTGACAAAATTTAACATGAAAAAATAGCATATATTGATCATAAACATCATAATCAACACTTTAAGGCGCGAAAAACATGTTATTACTACATGACAACTCATATTCACATCTAGTAGGCATAAGAAGGTAGAGGTGTTTATGTGGAGGGCAAAAAGGAGAAGGTTGCCGTTGTATCGGAACTTGACAAAAGGGGATTGATCTACACTCGGTTTGATGCCCAATTTGTGACGAAGATATTGAAACGGTTGAACACTCTCTTCTTTTTCGCAAGCAATCGTTGGAAATTTGGAAGAAAGTTAGTGAATGGTGGGGCATGGGAGGTTGTAGCAATCTAAGTATTGGAGAAGCGTTTTGTGGGAACTCATCGAGACCAATGTAGCATTAGGTGCGAAGATATGACAAGGGGTTGAATGGACATGTGGATACCTTATTTGGAAAAATCGGAACCAAAAGAATTTCAAAAAGAAAACATGGAATGTCCCGATTGCCGTAAATGAATTAAAAGTCAAAAGCTTTCGAGTGGATCGCGAAGAGGTGCAAGTCGAAGAATATTGATTGGCATAATTGGTTGCACAATCCTCAAGTGTTTGAGAACGCATAGTGGAACCCATGATAGTTTACAAACTGAGCATCCTAGCATGGTCATTCCACTAGTTGTATAATTCGTGTGTGATCTCGTGTTTTGGTGTTTTTGTTTTCGTGCAGACACCAAGGGATTGTTGCGGCTTCTTGTGCATCATCCCTTGTTTTGTACAGTTTTCAGTTTTATAGCAATATCATATCTGCCTTTCAAAAAAAAAAGTAGTGCATATAATAGATAATAAATAAATAAAAGGGGAAGAACATAGACATTAATAAGGGTTAAATCAAGATTTGCATAACTAAATTTAAATTGGCTAAACAGAACAGTATTAGATAGTATCTAACAAACACCAACTTGAATAATTAGAAAGCAGAAATGAGCTGGATGAAGGTACCAAATTCAATCTTTTAACAAAGGACATTCAATAAATTTGAGACAATTTCAAGAAACCCCACTGTAAAATTTATGGAAAAACCCAAACAAACTTTTATAATCATAGTCTTTATCCAAAAAACTTCTAAAACTTGGTGCCCACTAACTTAATTGTTACCCTAAGGGTCTGTTCCAGAGTTGGTTTTTTAAAGAAAAGGAAAGGGTTTGGAAAGATTGAATCAAAGAATGAGTGTTTCAGAGTTTGGAAATGAAGGAAAAGAAAGGAAGTAACAGTGTAATTTTCCTTCCATCCAATCCTTCCAAATTGAAATGATTCACGATCATTCCCCTTTCATTCACCTCCCTTCCATTTCATTTCTTCTCTACAAAATCTCTGGAACAAAGCCTTAAAGGGGTGTGTGCGCATGTGCAGATTGCAGAATCAGTGGGCCATATTAAATATAAAAAAAAAAAACATCATAAAGAAGATCAAGAATCACAGATAAAAATGGGGAACCTCATAAATGATCAATAAGTACCGGGAGTTAAGCTCAAGATACAATTTTTAACCGGCTATGTACAAAACCCTGATTGAAAAACCTGGTTAAGTGCTGGTAATTAAGCATTAAGATACAGTTTCTAACGGTTTATGAACGGGAGATGATTCTCACGTATACACTTTTTGTTGGAAGCTTCGACGAGCCCAACACACTCACTATAGAGGATCTAGACTATACTAGACTCACTACACCAACACTTTGACGTTGGTTAGCCTTTAATTTTATAAATCCTTAGTGCGCAATGTACTTAGGCGACAGTGTCGACCATATATCTTTAGGCGGTATAACCGACCATGTATTACTTAGGCGGCAGAGCCGACCATATAATAAGAACAACAAAAGTGCACTAAGAACTTAAACACAAACTAAGGCTTGATCGGGAAACTTAACAAAAACACTTATATTAAATTACAATTACAATATTACTTACAAGCTTTATCTTCTCTACTTTCGCTAACTCACACTCTTCTTCTCTTCTTCACAACTCACTTCTTATTTCACTCTCACAACTTACTTCACACTCTACAAATGAAATCCTCACCCTTATTTATACTACTCCATGGAAGTTTCTAGAAACTAGATATTTCCATGGATATATATAAATATCTAGATATTTTTATACATATAAATATCTAGATATTTCTTACACACATAAATATCTAGATTTTTCTTTACATTTTAATATCTAGATATTTTTCATATACATATTAATATCTAGATATTTTACCCATATACATATACTAATTCCATATTATTCTAAATTTGCATTGTATTTTAACACTCCCCCTCAATGCAAATTTTCTTCCAACGATGTCTTGCAGACCATTCCAAGTGCTTCTCTGAATTTTGTAAACTTCGGTTTACTTAGGCTCTTGGTGAATATATCTGCAACCTGTTCATCTATCTTTGTTGGCACCATCTTGATCTCCCCTTCAAGGACCTTCTCGCGAACATAGTGATAGTGTACTTCTATATGTTTTGTTCTTGCGTGAAAGACTGGATTCTCTGCTAGACGTATAGCTGATAGGTTATCACAGAAAAGCTCTACTTGATAGTCTGCTGATTGATGAAGATCTTCCATTAGTTGTTTCAACCATGTAATTTCTTGTGTTGCTGATGATGCCGATCGATATTCTGCTTCGGTGCTTGATAAGGATACTGTTGGTTGTCTCTTGCTGCACCATGATATTACTCCCGATCCAAAACTAAACATGTATCCAGTTGTTGACCGTCGTGTATCATAGTCTCCAGCGTAATCGGTGTCACAATATCCAGTCACGTGACATTCTTTTGTTTTCTTGTATAAAATACCAAAGTTAATAGTGCCTTTAACATACCTTAAGATGCATCGTACAACATCAAGGTGAGGCTTCTTCGGATTGCTCATGTATCGACTAACCACTCCAACTGCATAAGATATATCTGGCCGGCTTATTGTGAGATAAATAAGACTTCCGACCATCTTTCGATACATGGTAACATCTTGAAGACATTTTCCTTCATCTGCTCGTAGTTTTGTATTCGGATCCATCGGAGTTGAGATAGGTTTGCAATTAAGCATTCCGTACTTTTGTAAAAGATCTCGCGCATATTTCTGTTGTCCCAGAAATAATCCTTCTCTTTTCTGCTCTATTTCGAGTCCAAGAAAATGTTTGAGTTCTCCAAGCTCCTTCATATGAAATCTGATAGACAGATTCTCCCTTGTTCTTTGGATCTCCTCATAGTGATCTCCCGTGATGATTAAGTCATCCACATATACTAGCACTATGGCTAGTTTTCCTTGATCTTGTTTCACAAATAAACTAGAATCTGAAGGAGCAACTGTGAAACCACTTTGTACTAAGAACTCGCCAATCTTCCCGTACCAAGCTCTTGGAGCCTGCTTCAAGCCGTATAGTGCTTTCTTTAATTTGCAGACATGCTCAGGATGGATCTTGTTCTCAAAGCCTCTTGGTTGCTCCATATAAATGTCTTTGTCAAGTTCTCCATGTAAGAAAGCGTTCTTGACATCCATCTGCCATAACTTCCAAGATTTGCTAGCAGCTAAAGCTAGTAGAGCTCGAATTGTTGTGATCTTCGCCACTGGACTAAACGTTTCTTCATAATCCAGCCCATATTGTTGAGAAAAACCTCTAGCAACAAGTCGAGCTTTATACCTTTCAATGGAGCCATCTGATCGAGTCTTCACCTTGTAAACCCATTTACAAGATATTGGTTTTACATCTTTTGGCTTTGGAACTAAACTCCATGTCTGGTTTTCTTTTAGTGCATTAATTTCTTCTTCCATCGCTTTCTGCCATTCTTGACTTTGTGCTGCTTCTTCATAAGTGGAAGGCTCAATAGGTATTGATTCATCCACATGAGCAGCATTGGCATACCTCGGATTAGGTTTTCTCGACCTTGTTGATCTCCGTAATTCTTGCACATGCTCCTCGGCATCCATTTGGCTTGGACGAACCTCTTCGGATGTAGATTGATGTACCCCAGTTTTCCATGGACTCGTTTCCTTAGAGTACGATCCATCTCCTTCTTTAATTGGATCCGATATGTGCTCTTTATGTTCTTCTTTTTCTTCTGGACCTTCTTCTAATCCATGAGATTCTGGAAGCTCTGTCTTTTGAGGTGACCACCATGAAGACGCTTCATCAAATACCACATTTCTTGAAGTATGACACTTTTCGGTATTTGGATCACAACATCTCCATCCTTTTCTTGATTCATCATAACCGACAAAAATGCACCGAATTGCCTTCTTCTCAAATTTGCTTCGTAGATGATCTGGCACGAAGACGTAGCATACACATCCAAAAACTTTGAGATGGTTGACGGTTGGTTTGATCTTCCATAATCTTTCATATGGTGAAATATATCCCAACTTTGTTTGTGGGAGTCTGTTAATCACGTACGATGCCGTCCTCATACATTCGGCCCAAAATATGCCTGGTACATTCTTACCATGAAGCATACTTCGACAAGTTTCGGCAAGGTGACGATTCTTGCGTTCCGCCACTCCATTCTGCTGTGGAGTATTGGGACAAGTTAATTGTCTTCTAATCTTGTGCTTCTCAAGATAGATATTGAACTCAGTCGATAAATATTCTCCTCCATTATCTGTGCGTAAGCACCGGATCTTAGTATTGAGCTCACTTTCTATCTTGTTTTTGAACTCTTTAAACTTCAGAAAAGTCTCCGACTTCTCCTTCATGAAGTAAACCCACACATATCTTGAGAAGTCATCAATGAATGTCACCATATATTTCATACCTCCAAGTGATGTTTGTTTCACTGGGCCGAAGACATCTGAGTGTATGAGCTCTAGTGGTGTCTTGGACTGATGCGCTGACTCCTTGAATGGCAATTGGTGAGCATTGCCAAATTGACATCCAGCACGTATTGTATCTGTTCGGATATCAATTTTAGGAAGCCCATTTACTATGCGTTTCACCATCATCTCCTTTAACTTATTGTATCCTACATGCCCAAGACGTTCATGCCACAGATCAGCCGTCTCATTCTTTTGAGTCTTATCCACATATGCTGTTTCAGCAGATAGTACATAGACCAACTCTATTCTTTTTCCTTGCATAATTGGATTGCCAACCACCTTCACTCTCTTGAATACGGACACATCTTCTGGTCCAAAGAGCACATAGTTCCCTTCTGCTGTCAATTGTGGTACTGACAGTAAATTCTTCTTTAGGCCAGGGACAAGATACACCTTCTCGAGTTGGAGCTTATGAGAGTCACCTTCATTTGGAATTATTGTCTTTCCAATGTGAGAAATAGACAACCTTGAATTGTCGGCTGTCAACACGACTCTCTTTCCTTTGTAATCCTCCATTTCTTGCAGCTTCGTCTCATCATTGGTCATATGATTTGAGCACCCAGAATCAATGATCCAATCATCTTTGTAGTTTATTTTTGACTTTAAGGTTGCTGCAAGAGCTTGATCATCCATGTCAGCTTCAACGGATAGTCCTGCTTCTGCATCCCATGTTTCCTCATTAATGGTTGCTTCGAATGTGACCTCTTTCTTCTCATCTCTTGCGGCGGCCACATTTCCTTCGAAAGTTCGCCTTCTGGGGAATCTACATTCTCGAGCAAAATGACCCTTCTTGCCACAATTGAAGCATTCACCATTCTTTCTCTTATCATTTTTCCCGTATTGTTGGCGATGATCTCTTCTTCCTTGTTGAGCTCCCCCTGAAGCGTTGCCTTTTGATTTTGGGTGACCCTTCCACCCATATGTCTTACTTTCTTTCATCGCCTCTTGTCTTCGAGATGTTGCTTTCTTTTTATTGGTGAAGAGTGCATCTTCTCCGTCTTTTACGGTTACTTCATTCATCTGCTTGGCTAATGCCTCTTGATTTGCCAATAGATTCTCCAGCTGTATTAATGATGGTTGAGTAGGCCATCCTCTCACAGCGGCTATAAATCCATTATACTCGGATCTTAAGCCGTGGATGATAATTCTCTTCATCCTTGCATCACTCACTTTCTCTTCAGGAGCAAGTTGAGATATCTCACGGCAAATTGATTTCACCTTGGTGAAGTACTGAGAAATAGACAGACTTCCTTGTGAGATACCCGCGAGCTTATTTTCCAAGAGCTGGAGGCGTGCTTCATTCTTCTTTGAAAATAATTTTTCAAAAGTTTCCCAAGCTGCCTTTGGTGTTTTCTCGTCACGGATGTGCTCCAATAGATCCTCCTCGATTGTAGTCTTCAATATAAATAAAGCCTTCCCGGCCTTGATGTTCCATTTTCTCAAGGCTTCAGCATTTTCTTTCGGTGGAGGCGTTGTGTCACTGCCAGCAACTATTTCCCATAAATCCTATCCTTGTAGGTAGGATTCTATGCAAGTCCGCCAATAACCATAGTTGTGGTTATTGAGACTCTTGATTCCACTGCTCGTACTTGCAAGATCTGCCATCATGACGTCCAACGTCCAATAAGCTTGGTCCCTGACCGATGAGCTTTCACAGTTCCTAACTGTGCTCCGACAGAATCTTCCTTAGAGCCTTGGTGAAAACAAGCCGATGTAAACGTCCAACGTTTACCGATTTCCTCCACTAGAAATGGTCCCGAACGACCCGCTCTGATACCAATTGTTGGAAGCTTCGACGAGCCCAACACACTCACTATAGAGGATCTAGACTATACTAGACTCACTACACCAACACTTTGACGTTGGTTAGCCTTTAATTTTATAAATCCTTAGTGCACAATGTACTTAGGCGACAGTGTCGACCATATATCTTTAGGCGGTATAACCGACCATGTATTACTTAGGCGGCAGAGCCGACCATATAATAAGAACAACAAAAGTGCACTAAGAACTTAAACACAAACTAAGGCTTGATCGGGAAACTTAACAAAAACACTTATATTAAATTACAATTACAATATTACTTACAAGCTTTATCTTCTCTACTTTCGCTAACTCACACTCTTCTTCTCTTCTTCACAACCCACTTCTTATTTCACTCTCACAACTTACTTCACACTCTACAAATGAAATCCTCACCCTTATTTATACTACTCCATGGAAGTTTCTAGAAACTAGATATTTCCATGGATATATATAAATATCTAGATATTTTTATACATATAAATATCTAGATATTTCTTACACACATAAATATCTAGATTTTTCTTTACATTTTAATATCTAGATATTTTTCATATACATATTAATATCTAGATATTTTACCCATATACATATACTAATTCCATATTATTCTAAATTTGCATTGTATTTTAACACTTTTGTCTCGTAAGTTGACAGTTATGCCCCTACAAAGTTGAACTTATATTATTATTATAAGTATAAGTAAGGGTAGATTAGGTAATTATATGTACATGGACCAAAATGTAGTTGACAGTTATGCCTCTGCAAAGTTGAACTTATATTATTATTACTCCGTATAAGTAAGGGTAGATTAGGTAATTATATGTACATGGACCAAAATGTAGTGTGTGAGACATTCCCCAAGAACAAAACCCTAATAGGAAAAACAAGAAAAAAACTTACCCAAAATGAGAGAGGTTCAAAAGAAAGAATCTTCAAGCTGAATCTACAAAACCCACTAAAAAAACTTGATAAATATATAGGTTTTATGTGTATGCAGGGTGTGTGGTAAACATTTTAGTGAAATCCGACAATTACAGTAGACTTACGTTGGAGATTTTTGGACCCTCTTGTTTCAATTTTTAAAAAAATTGAACTATATATGTGGTTGTTAGGTTTTGTGGGTCAAGGATACCAATATTTTGGTTGGTAAGGTTTGGTTAGACTTATGCTAATTACCGATATAATTGTATTTTACTCTTTTGTGACCTTTTATAATGTCAAGTCGAGAATGTAGTGCTACTGTGTTAGAGCATGCCGAGTCGGCATTTTTGCTTCTGAACACCGAAGTTCAGTGTTCCACCACTTTGTCCAGACGTTTCATCCTGCGCTTGATTGCATTCCATGTTGGGAAATTACGGCCTCACTAATTCCCACCACCCAGTCCAACAATAATAGTAAAGAAATAAGAACAATACACAACACAAGATTTAACGTGGAAACTCCAAAACAGGAGAAAAATCACCGGCCCCCAAAGAGAGAAATACACTATATCACAAATTGTTACAATGATATAGATGACTCTCTTAAGCCAACTACACTCTCCAAAATATTTAACTAATACAACTCTCAAACAAGGATAAGAAAGAAAGAAATAATCAAATACTTAAAGTGTATTGATTGGTGCAAATTAGAATGAAGACTTAGCACTCCTTTTATAACCAAGTCACCTACCTCCAACTTTCTCCTCCCACCTATGTGGGATAACATCCTTCACAAAGTAACCATATCAATTTTTCTATCAAAAATAAAACCAACAAATCTCCACCTTTTTGATAGAAAAAAATAACCATACTTCAACATTATAAGGATAACCGATATAGATGCTTCCTCGACGACAACTTCAAGATCCTCATCTTCATGCCGATGACATTATCTCCCAAGAAACAAAACTTGCATCTTTACCGAACATTGTCTAAACCGACAATCATTGTCATCACAGACAATCATAACTCTTAACAAGAATTATCATACTCCACCATTAAGAGTATAGCACTTAGAATATCACATTCCAAGCATTTCACCTCGGCACATGTTGTTGAACAACCAGCTGAAACTTTATGGTGCAACTTCCCTGTTTGGCTTTCCCGAAAGTCCCATCAGCTACAACATCAGTTTCCACCACACAACCTGCATCAACGCCAAACCAATGCACATGTGTAATTGTGGAACCGCTAACGAAACATCCCTTTCCACGGTGGCGCGAACACACCATGAGGATGACGTGACTTCAGAGGAATTCATCACTCTCCGTAACAACGGAGACAATGTTAGCGTCTTTGGAGCCATTTACCGAATTAGCTCCACCTGGACAATTAACCCTTACATGCCCAGTCTTCCCGCACCTCCAGCATACCAGATTCTTCCCGGAGTTTCTCTTACGCCTATCCGAACACAACAGTACCGTACTTTCTGATGACGAGACCCCGTTACCTTTCAATCTTTTCTCCTCGGATAGGAGCTTGCTAGTAACATCTTCAAACTTCAGAATTTTCTTCCCACATATCAAAATAGGTTTCATGTGTTCATAAGACGATGACAAAGATAATATCAACTGTAACGACCCTACTTTTTCCGTTATCTTTTACCGTTTATTATTTAACGTCTGTTAATCGTTATTCGTGTCATGTCATTTCTATGACCTATATTATTATTTTAATAATAATATATTAATTATTATGTGTTAAATGAATATTTGTATTCATACTTTAATTTGTACGTTTCTACGTGTCGTGGATTTCTATCCGGCGAATCTTTTCGATTTTCAAACCAACGGTCAAACTTTTGGGATTTTAAAGCCAAATTATTTTTAAATATGATATTTTAATATCATATGGTTATATATAGTGTTTATATATTTTATTCGCCGCGTAATTGTTATCTCTCCGAAAAATCAATCGCGTAGTAGCGTTTTCGCGTTTCGGGCTTCGATCGAGCTTTTGGGCAACAAGATTATTATCTAGTCATCAAAGTGGGCTAAGGGAGCCCACTCCCTTGTGATGGTTTGGCCGAATACCCCCATGGAGGGGGGTATGTGTCACATTTTGAAACTTGAAGTTTACTTGATCAAAACCTAGCACACTACTTCATTTTAACCTAAAAATTCTTTTCTCCCTTTCCCTTTTCTCTCTAGGCCGTCCCATATCACCATAATCATCATCAATTCATCATCAAATCAAGCTTGGATCATGGGGCTTTTTACATAATCGGATTGCTTTCGTTCTTCTCTACGCGTTCATATAAATCAATTTTTGATTAGGGTATAAATCCTAACCCTAGATTTTTAATTTTTCTTTAATTTTCAGTATTTTGATGTTATTTTGATAGTATGATGATTATATGTTATTGTATTGTTGATTGTATGCGTAGAAATGCTCGATTATATATGTTTTCGGTTTGATTGTTTTGGGACAGCAGCATTTTCGACCTTTTCTGTAAACATGACTGTTATAAAAGTGAAATTAAAGTGTCTAAATGAGTTCCTCTCATCAAGACATTAATTTTAGACTCCGGATTCATGTCATTTCGATTCCCGGAGCTCTAGTTATGATTAAAATGGTGTTTTGTTGGAATTAAATTGTGAAAACGAATTGAACCAGGTTTGGTCCGAATTTGTGACCACTTTTGGAGTCTTTAGGGTGTACTATTGTGTTAGGATTGATGATGGGATGAAATTTCATGTTCGGGTCATCGAAATCCGAGCCACGGATCACCCGTTACGACTAAAACACGTTTTTGAGCGGATTAAAGATCGAAACGGATTAGTGGATGTAAGTCACGACTTGGTGACTGTTCTTGGGATGTTCTTGAGCACATTAAGGTGTCGAGTGGGTTGGTTAGGCGAAGATATATATAAGGCTCGCCGAAAACTGATTCCCGGGGCTCAAGTTATGACCCGATGAACTTTTAATTAAAACTTATGGTTATTAATTATGACTTATGATATAAATAATGATTTTCATTATTATTAAATTACTTATGATATAAAAAGTAATTAATTTAATTTAAGACTTATGATATATATTTATTGTATCATTTAATAATTACTTATAATTTAATTAAACTTATGATTAATAATACTTTTATTATTAATGAAAAATAGTTATGATAAGTATTAAACTTATGTTATGAGATTATTATAATAAGACTTATAATAAGGATTAATTATTTATTTAATTATTATAAGGCTTAGTTATTATTTAATTATAATTTAATTATTAAATACTTATGATTTAATAATTATAATTAGAAACTTATGATATGATTAATAATTCATTATTAATTAATAATACCTATGATATGATTAAAATTTATTATTAATTAATAATACTTATATTATTGCTAATATTTAATTAATTAATTAAATACTTATGTTATATTAATTATATCATTTAAACTTATGTTAACTTTATTAATTCATTTTAATTTAATTAAACTTATGTTATAACATAATTATACACATTTAACTTTAATTAACATTATAACTTATATTATTATTACAACTTACACTTTTAAAATTTATGTTGACTATGTTTGACTAAGGTTGACTTTTGAGTTGACTTTCGGTTGACTTTGACTTTCAGTTGACTTTTATTGACTTTCTAATTAAGGAAATTTTCCTAACTTAAAAACTTTCTAAAAATAGCAACTTTCTAAATATTGAAACTTTCTAAATTTGGAAACTTTCCAAAAATAGAAACTTTCCTAAAATAGAAACTTTCCAAAAATAGAAACTTTTCTTAAAATAGAAACTTTTCAAAAATAGAAACTTTCCAAAAATGGAAACCTGCTAAAAATAGAAACTTTCTAAAAATAGAAAGTGTGTGTCCGTACGCTGTTCTGATCAAATCGATGCATGTTGAGTGTTATTCTATGTCTACTTGCAACATGTACAATAGCTATTATACTAAGTCTTGACCTAAGTTAGTTATTTATATCGACCTGCTTTATTTATAGGTTGACGTTGTGATCATTCCTGATCACTTTACTTCATTTGCTGTTCGCATATTTGTGTGGTTACTTCGTGTGCTATTAAGGTGAGTTATAGTCCCATTTTCTATTTTAAATCTTTTGAGATGAGAATACATGCAATTTATTTTACATTTTGGACACAAGTGGAAGTTGGTTTAAATTATTCATTGTGAGTTGAACAAAAATATTCCCTAGTCTGGTAACTGTAATCACTGGTTTCTACTGGTGAACGCGAATCCTACGGATAGATCTATCGGGTTTGACAACTCCATTTCAAGCTAGTCGCGCTAGCAATTTATAATCGGAATGTTTAGTACTTCGTATTCAGTTGAAGATACACTTGTTCAGTGTATATTATTTATTGTGTTTGGCAAGGGTAAATAAATGGTTAAGTGGTTACCAGGTGGCTCACGAAAAATAGAATAATGTTTTTTTATATGTTTTCTAGCATATAATTTTGTGGTCCAAAAAGGAGTTTTTATGTTTTCAAACATAAATTTTTATGGCTTAAATTAAATATTGTTTGCAATATTAAACCTATAATTCACTCAACATTTTGTTGACAGTTACTCGCATGTTTTATTCTCAGGTTCATGATTGATTGCTTCCGCTGTGCTTAAAGAGTCTGCATATTTATGATGGCAGCTTTTGTTAAACATTAACTTGCATTCTATTTTGATTCATTTAATAGTGGATGTTGTTGACTTTGTTTTGGTCAACTTTTGGTTAAGTAATAATGTATGGTTTTTCTAAACTTATATATTTTGGTAGGTTTCCTTTATAGGAAATCATTTTTAAATAAAGAATGCAAGGTTATTTATTAAATTCATATAGAGTTATGACCAAGCTTGAAAGGACCCGTCCTAATCCATCCGGACGAAGTCCATATCGATTATAAACGATTCACAACAGTTGATTACATCGCGAGGTACTTGACCTCTATATGATACATTTTACAAACATTGCATTCGTTTTTAAAAAGACAATCTTTCATTACATCGAAAGTTGACGGCATGCATACCATTTTATAATATATCTATCTATAATTGACTTAATAATAATCTTGATGAACTCAACTACTCGAATGCAACGTCTTTTGAAATATGTCATGAATGACTCCAAGTAATATCTTTAAAATGAGCAATTGCACAGCGGATTACTTCTTTCATACCTGAGAATAAACATGCTTTAAAGTGTCAACCAAAAGGTTGGTGAGTTCATTAGTTTAACATAAATAATCATTTCCATCATTTTAATAGACCACAAGATTTTCATTTTCAGTTCTCATAAATATACGTCCCATGCATAGAGACAAAAATATCATTCATATGGATTGAACACCTGGTAACCGACATTAACAAGATGCATATAAGAATATCCCCTATCATTCCGGGAAATCCTTCGGACATGATATAAAACAACATCGAAGTACTAAAGCATCTGCTACAACGGATGGGGTTCGTTAGGCCCAATAGATCTATCTTTAGGATTCGCGTCAATTAGTAGATCGGTTTACTAATTCTTAGGTTACCAAGTAAAAGGGGCATATTCGGCTTCGATCATTCAACCATATAATGTAATTTCGATTACTTGTGTCTATTTCGTAAAACAGTTATAAAAGTAGCGCATGTATTCTCAGTCCCAAAAATATATAATTGCAAAAGCATTTAAAAAGGGAGTAATGAAACTCACAATACTGTATTTTGTAGAAAAAAATACATATGACGAAACTGAACAATGCAGGGTTGCCCTCAGATTCACGAACCTATATCATTTGTATATATATTAAAACATATACTTGTAATCAAACTAATATATATATTATTATTAGTGATATAATTTTTATGTTATTACTTTATATATTTCATTATTACTATATAGCAATATAACTTTTGTTATTTTATATGTATCAAATATTTTATATGCATATAATTCATTTGTTTGTTAAAATAGTAATTATATTAATACTAAAATATTATTAATAGTGATTTAAAATAATAATAGTGATAATACTAATAATAATACCTATAATAATAATAATAATAATAATAATAATAATAATAATAATAATAATAATAATAATAATAATAATAATAATGATGATGATGATATTAATACTAAATATAATAAAAATCATAGTTGTAACTATAATCATATTAACAATAAATGATACTTAATATTTGTATTAAAAATAATAATAATAAAAGTTATAATTGATACTAATAATAATAACGATAATAATAATAATAATAATCATAATAATAATAATAATAATAATAATAATAATAATAATAATAATAATAATAATAATAATAATAATAATAATAATAATAATAATAATAAATAAATAAAATACTACCTTAAAGATTTCAAAAGGCTTTCCAAAAAGAAATGCTCTAGACAGGGTTCGAACTCGCGACCTCTCGCCCACCCACAAACACTCTTAGCTATCCCACCATTTTTGTGTTTCTGAATAATACTATAACCAGAAATATTTAACCCGCCATCATCCTCTGACCCAGTTTCCTTTTGGCCCAAATCCCCTATCAGGCCCAACATCAAATACGACCCAAAAGTTGAACTCGTGGCCCGTTGTAAACATATACACTTTGGCCCAGCTTTTTATTTGGTAAAAAAAACTAATGGTAAAGGGGATTTGAAACAGAAATGGTACGCAGCCATCATCTATACCATATACACTATTCATCATCATCTTCTTTCTACATAACTAACACCATCATCATCGAAATTAACATCTTCTTCATAACATCATCATCATCGCTTCATCAAGACTTGATCATAACATCATTCATCTTCTTCCATTTCCACTAATAATGATATCATCAACGTACATGTATTTCGTCAACGGTCCACTCGAATCATGAACAATCTTATAGTAAAAAATAAAATATTGCGATAACAGTAGCCAACCAAAAGGCTTTGGTCCATCATTCAAGGTCGTTATCGTATCACTGTGTTTCTTCTTCTACTTCGTCATTCGAGAAAAAAAAAGAAGGAAATGTTTCATTACAATCCACTCAATCATCTCAAATAAAAAAAAATTATTCAAACATCTTTGCACTGTATTGATCGGTCCCATCTTAAAAAGAAAACATCCAACATGTAATATATAAATTGTCAAATTGGTTCATGTAAATAATCTATTATTCGATACCTTCACTAGGCTGTCATCCTCACTTCTCCTTCTTCATTATCATTAATTATACACCATCTTTAATACAAACAAAAGGCTAGTATTAACCATCTTGATTACCTAGTAGTGACTAGCAGGTAAACTATCATGGGGTTTGCGAGAAAACGGTGATCGTGAGTGTTTTAAAGGGTTTCGTAGGTGATGATTGTTTGATGGGTGAAAACTTGTAGGTGGATGATGATAGTGGGTGTACATATAATCATATATAGGAAGAGGTGATAATTGGTGATTGTTTATGGGAATGAAAGGTTGCCGTGGATGGTTATTGACGATTAAAACCAAAACAGTGATGTTTAGACAGTTTTGAACTAGGTGTAGGGTGGTGGTCGTGAGATGGTGTGTGTCGACAGTGGTGGTAGTGTGAAGGTGGTTTTGTGAAGGAGGTTGCAGGTTCTCGATAGTGGAGGGGCGACAAGGTGGAGAAGATTGAGGGTGTCATACGAGTAGTGTGGTGTCATGGTGATTGATTAAAAGAGTAGGCAAGGTGGTGTTGGTTAATCAAAGGTGATGATTAGCGTCTTCCTTAAACACAAATAAGACAAGCGGGTTTTGATGATGGTTCGTTGTTGGTAGTATAAGGTGTATGTTGGTGATGCCATGTGAGTTTGGTTGTGGTGACCGTAAGTTATGATGTTGGGTAAGTAATAATCGAACATGAAGCAAGAACCGTTAGGGATAAGGGTGGTGACTATGGTGAAGTGGTTTGAGGTGGTGATGGAAGGAGTTGGCGGTGATGGTGGTTCATTGTTGTTGGGTGACTTGTCGACAGAACAAGAGTAAAGAGAGGGATGGTGATGATAGTTTTCATATGCAGAGATTTAAGCATATTATATATACATAAATATAGGTATAATAATAAATATATATAAAGTGGTGTTATGATTGAAAGAAATATGCAGGGACATGAATGAGACTTTAAGAAACAGTGACGTAATAGTTAAGCAGTATTAACTTTGTAATTTATTTACCGACGGTTTGATTGGGATATTATATCGTGTCCATTGCTAAATAGTTAAAATATAAAAGTGTTCCTAAAAATCTCAAAATTTTAATTTAAGTATCTTTATTTATTTAGGTCATTATGGTATAAAATTTAGTCATTAATTTAATAGATAAAAATTACATCAACTGTCCCTCTCATTTATGGGTAAAATATAAAAAATGATAAAATTAAATAATTAGGTCCTAAATATACCTTTAATAAGCCTATAACTTATATAACTCATTTTCGGATCACCTTTTATTTTAAAATTACATAAGTCTGAATTTAACTTACTTAATATCAATCGAAACATCAAACGAGTATTACAATCATTTAATATTTATTTTTAATATACATTATTTATATATAGAGATATATTAAAAGTAATAATTATTATAATATCCTATTTTTATTTTATTAATTTTTAATAACAACAACAAATAATACTTCAAATTATATTCCGAATTATTATTTATATATACATACACACATATCTATTTACAATTAATTGTTCGTGAATCGTCGAGAGCAGTCGAAAGTCAATTGAGTATATGAACATCGTTTCAAAATTTTCTAGACTCAACATTACATACATTGCTTATTGTATCGAAATCATATAAAGATTAATTTTAAATTTAGTCGGAAATTTCCGGGTCGTCACAGTACCTACCCGTTAAAGAAATTTTGTCCCGAAATTTGAGTGAGGTGGTCATGGCTAATAATAAAAATGTTTTCATGACGAATATGAGTTGATAAATAGAGTTTTATCATCATTGAGTAATATGGATAAAACAATTCGATTATTCGAAGAGTACGAGTGAAGCTATCACAAAAGAATGAAATGAGAAATAAAGATTTGTTTTAACTTTTGACGTAGTCAGGTTTGAATTATGGAATTCAAGGGATTTAAAGAAAATCTTTGAAATCTAAAAGATTTGATTCTTCGGCGAGTAAAGAAATTAAGATCTCTATAATTAAATACGGTTATCTGTCCCGATTACTCTGTCTGATATTTTCATTATAAATTAAGCTCCTTCGTTCCATTATTCTCACCATTCCTATACTTTCTTTCTTAGTTCATACATCCAAAAAATTGTGGAAATGCTTAATCCAGTTCTGATTCTTGTTCTTATCCTGACTATCGCCACAATCATTCTCCTTTTCCAATTTCTACCGGAGGAATCTGTTTTCTTCTACTTCGCCCTTGGGGTTATAGTGTTTTTAATTCTCCCGTGTCTTTATGTTACGATAAACATTGACATACACGGTTTGTAATTTACGTGTTGTTATCGGGCTTTATATCCTCCTTTATATTTCGGAGCTCCATGATTTTGTTTTCTCTTCCCGACTTTAAACCAAGCGAATAATGATCCAGAATTCATAGATATGAATTTCGAAATGAACATAGTTAATGTTCTAAGAAAGAAATGGTAATAGCACGATCTTGTTTCTTCAAATTACCAGAATATCCGGGAAAGATAGAACTATCAAGAAAATATGTTCTTGATATGTTTATATATCAGATAAAATGTAAGAGTCGTGTAACATGGCACATGATGACGTTATAATCTGTGAATCATCATGTTTCATTTAGAAACTCAGCATGACTTACTGTAATATAATCACGTTGATCAAGTGTCATTATATTATACTAACTCATGCTTCAGTTCCCAACACTACTTCAAAAACATTCATAGTTTAAACTCGAAAGTTTACAGAATATAGAAACTAACAGTTTCTATATGATGTAACACTGATAGCGCGAAGAGATTAATAATTTCAGGTAAGAATAGTTATGAAAATATCTTCAGAAATATGGAGGATATTTATAATGAAAGATACGATGATATCTTGGAATTTCTAATATCGAAGGATGGTGAAGAAAATTTATCCGCAAGAGTTTGGAGTCAGAAGCAAGGCATTCGTTAGTGACTTTAGCAGGTACTGAATCATTTGAATTCTTTGAGGGCAGGTTTAGTCTTCGTGATTTGTCTTCAGCCTTCTTCTTGGTTTGCTCAATTCGTTTTTCCAATTTTAAACTTTTTCTGAGCTTTGCCAACACACTAATCTTTATCTTCAAAATTTTGACTATTTCGGTTGTCTATAGTTTCTGCTGCTTCATCAGCAATTTTAAAAATTTAGAGTATTGATTCGTAGATTAAGTGCTTTTCAGAATTTCAGGATGGAAGAGCATAATTCTAAGAGATAAATGTTATATGTATACATATAATGGTTGATGTAGAACATTGCGAGATTCAAAATACTGATGGCTAATTCTCGGTAATTTGGTATGGTAATTCTTGTTACAAGATGCGGATAAGTACATGATGAGACTTCAATAGATAAATATAGTAATTTGTCGGAGAGATTTAAGCCAAGGAGCAACGAGGTTGCTGGTACGTCTGCTGGTAATATGATGGAATATAAAAGGTTCACCGGTAATAATAAAAGAGCACGCATATATATCAAGGTTATAATAAGGTTGTTTAGAACGAAAAGTCAAAGTTGACTTGTTGAAGCTGTGACAAATTTGGCTATTTTGGAAAGGGATTGTAAAGTTAATTTCAGTAATAACAACGCCAAAGAAGCTAGTATAGATACGTTTTAAACGTTTACTCGGGTTCCGAGTATTTTCAGGTGCATAACTATATGCATCAATCTTTTCTTCCATAGATGAAGTGCGGTTAGTTCATCCTCTCGATTGAGGTATTTCCAAAAATCATGAAAGGTTTGAACGCAGATTGGAATCGTCAAGATACAAATGAAGTTTAAGATGAAATCAAGTGACAAACTTGAAGAATTGTTTAGTTTCATATGTTATAGTCAATATTTTAATTCATTTTAATTGTCCAATGTTGGTAGTCCACAGTTGATAGTCCACAGTTAGCAATTCAATAATTCATATATAGTTTAATATATAATATTCGAATTAATTAATACGTATCGTGACCCGTATTCATCTCAGACTCGATCACAACTCAAACTATATATATTATTGTAGAATCAACCTCAACCCTGTATAGAGAACTCCAGCATTACTGCATATAGAGTGTCTATGGTTATTCCAAATAATATATATAGATGCGTAGATATGATATGTCAAAACCTTGTATACGTGTCCTGATATTTAAAGTGCGTAAAAATAAATAACAGAAATTAAATGACGATAAATAAAATTGCGAGAATTAAAATTGCGATAAAATAAATTGCGATAATTAAATTGCGGTAAATAAATTGCGATAATTAAAATGTAATACGGAATTAACATTTAGCTAGGAAAAGTTAGCGTGGATTCTTAACAAAATTTCTCATAATTAATTTGTTTGTTTCTAACAAATTTTATTTTGTCCAATGTTTTCTTCATTATGCCACTTGTTGGATTCTGATAGGTCAAAATCCAAATATGAAATTGAATGAAAATGGTTATTCTGTGGTGAACGGATTTGTATATCTGGAGATGTAAGTAGGATAGTAAATGACCGTTGAATCAGATTCGAAGAATATACAGTGTAACTTATTAATGTGAAGTCTAAATATTTCTAGGGTATTACCTACCCGTTAAAATATTTTCACCATTAACAGTTTATACAAAAGAGTTTTTAATTACAATCTTTATGAAAACATATATACATATATATTTTCTTCAGATGTAATCATGGATTTAATGAGTTAATGTGATATTAATCTCATTTGATTTACCGTTAGAACTAGAATATATAATCTTTAAAACATTAGAGATTACATAATCGCCCTGAAGAATGAAGATTATTGATGTAGAACGATACGTATAACGATGATTGTACTCGAGGTACTGAATGGGATGTTGAGGCATGGATTGTTGATGGTACTGGTGCTGTTACTGATGGTACTATTGGTGCCGGTGATATTGCTGAAGCTGGTACGTTTTGCACCATATTTTTCCAAGGCTACAACTCGGGTGCGAAGCTCGTTGACTTCTTCCATTATTCCGGGATGATTGTCAGTCGGAACTAGCGGATGAATAAGGTTTAGAATTGTAGATAGAATATAATCGTGGTGAGATATTCGGGAAATGAGGGTGGAAATGATGATTCGGACTGGTTAGCTGATAAGTGCTTCAGGTTCATCGCCAAGAGGTAAATTCGGTTGGTGAAAAGGATAACCTTCTTCGCGTCTCCATTGATTAAGTCGACTACGAACTCATCAGATGAATTGGGGATGGGTGATTGGTTGGTTCATTCTGGTGACACTGCTTTCGGAGCTTAGGTGAAACTCCATATCGGAATAGCTGTCGGAATCCGAGGAATTCGAACTGGTTAAGGGATTCATCTCATACGGTTAAATGAAGTATTTTCGATAAGAAACAGATTATAGGATGTAGATTAGTACCCTGCAATACATAATTTGCATATGCATATATAATACTAAAATCCCATAAGTTACGAAGGAATCTACGGAATATGTTAGGAAAAGTTTACAGTAACAGATATGCTAAGATATGAATTAGCAGATACGCTAAGATATGAATTTGTCTATATACTATTCATGCAATCAATGCAGCAAGATGTGTCTAGACTAGGAATGATAAGCAGGTAATTTTCTAAGGATGATAAGTAGGTAATTTTCGACACGAAATGATAAGCAAAACTTTTGACATGCAAACACGGTCGAAGTCCAGACTCACTAAAGCATCCTAACGACTTATTAGTTAGACACACTAATGCAGACCTGGTTCGCTAAGACCACCGCTCTGATACCAACTGAAAGGACCCGTCCTAATCCATCCGGACGAAGTCCATATCGATTATAAACGATTCACAACAGTTGATTACATCGCGAGGTACTTGACCTCTATATGATACATTTTACAAACATTGCATTCGTTTTTGAAAAGAAAATCTTTCATTACATCGAAAGTTGACGGCATGCATACCATTTTATAATATATCTATCTATAATTGACTTAATAATAATCTTGATGAACTCAACGACTCGAATGCAACGTCTTTTGAAATATGTCATGAATGACTCCAAGTAATATCTTTAAAATGAGCAATTGCACAGCGGAAGACTTCTTTCATACCTGAGAATAAACATGCTTTAAAGTGTCAACCAAAAGGTTGGTGAGTTCATTAGTTTAACATAAATAATCATTTCCATCATTTTAATAGACCACAAGATTTTCATTTTCAGTTCTCATAAATATACGTCCCATGCACAGAGACAAAAATATTATTCATATGGATTGAACACCTGGTAACCGACATTAACAAGATGCATATAAGAATATCCCCTATCATTTCGGGAAATCCTTCGGACATGATATAAAACAACATCGAAGTACTATAGCATCCGCTACAACGGATGGGGTTCGTTAGGCCCAATAGATCTATCTTTAGGATTCGCGTCAATTAGTAGATCGGTTTACTAATTCTTAGGTTACCAAGCAAAAGGGGCATATTCGGCTTCGATCATTCAACCATATAATGTAATTTCGATTACTTGTGTCTATTTCGTAAAACAGTTATAAAAGTAGCGCATGTATTCTCAGTCCCAAAAATATATAATTGCAAAAGCATTTAAAAAGGGAGTAATGAAACTCACAATACTGTATTTTGTAGAAAAAAATACATATGACGAAACTGAACAATGCAGGGTTGCCCTCAGATTCACGAACCTATATCATTTGTATATATATTAAAACATATACTTGTAATCAAACTAATATATATATTATTATTAGTGATATAATTTTTATGTTATTACTTTATATATTTCATTATTACTATATAGCAATATAACTTTTGTTATTTTATATGTATCAAATATTTTATATGCATATAATTCATTTGTTTGTTAAAATAGTAATTATATTAATACTAAAATATTATTAGTAGTGATTTAAAATAATAATAGTGATAATACTAATAATAATACCTATAATAATAATAATAATAATAATAATAATAATAATAATAATAATAATAATAATAATAATAATAATAATAATAATAATAATAATAATGATATTAATACTAAATATAATAAAAATCGTAGTTGTAACTATAATCATATTAACAATAAATGATACTTAATATTTGTATTAAAAATAATAATAATAAAAGTTATAATTGATACTAATAATAATAATGATAATAATAATAATAATAATAATAATAATAATAATAATAATAATAATAATAATAATAATAATAATAATAATAATAATAATAATAATAAATAAAATACTACCTTAAAGATTTCAAAAGGCTTTCCAAAAAGAAATGCTCTAGACAGGGTTCGAACTCGCGACCTCTCGCCCACCCACAAACACTCTTAGCTATCCCACCATTTTTGTGTTTCTGAATAATACTATAACCAGAAATATTTAACCCGCCATCATCCTCTGATCCAGTTTCCTTTTGGCCCAAATCCCCTATCCGGCCCAACATCAAATACTACCCAAAAGTTGAACTCGTGGCCCGTTGTAAACATAAACACTTTGGCCCAGCTTTTTATTTGGTAAAAAAAACTAATGGTAAAGGGGATTTGAAACAGAAATGGTACGCAACCATCATCTATACCATATACACTATTCATCATCATCTTCTTTCTACATAACTAACACCATCATCATCGAAATTAACATCTTCTTCATAACATCATCATCATCATCGCTTCATCACGACTTGATCATAACATCAATCATCTTCTTCCATTTCCACTAATAACGATATCATCAACGTACATGTATTTCATCAACGGTCCACTCGAATCATCAACAATCTTATAGTAAAAAATAAAAATATTGCGATAACAGTAGCCAACTAAAAGGCTTTGGTCCATCATTCAAGGTCGTTATCGTATCACTGTGTTTCTTCTTCTACTTCGTCATTCGAGAAAAAAAAGAAGGAAATGTTTCATTACAATCCACTCAATCATCTCAAATAAAAAAAATTTATTCAAACATCTTTGCATTGTATTGATCGGTCCCATCTTAAAAAGAAAACATCCAACATGTAATATATAAATTGTCAAATTGGTTCATGTAAATAATCTATTATTCGATACCTTCACTAGGCTGTCACCCTCACTTCTCCTTCTTCATTATCATTAATTATACACCATCTTTAATACAAACAAAAGGCTAGTATTAACCATCTTGATTACATAGTAGCGACTAGCAGGTAAACCATCATGGGGTTTGCGAGAAAACGGTGATCGTGAGTGTTTTAAAGGGTTTCGTAGGTGATGATTGTTTGATGGGTGAAAACTTGTAGGTGGATGATGATAGTGGGTGTACATATAATCATATATAGGAAGAGGTGATAATTGGTGATTGTTTGTAGGAATGAAAGGTTTCCGTGGATGGTTATTAACGATTAAAACCAAAACAGTGACGTTTAGATAGTTTTGAAGTAGGTGGAGGGTGGTGGTCGTGAGATGGTGTGTGTCGACAGTGGTGGTAGTGTGAAGGTGGTTTCGTGAAGGAGGTTGTAGGTTCTCGATAGTGGAGGGGCGACAAGGTGGAGAAGATTGAGGGTGTCATACGAGTAATGTGGTGTCATGGTGATTGATTAAAAGAGTAGGCAAGGTGGTGTTGGTTAATCAAAGGTGATGATTAGCGTCTTCCTTAAACACAAATAAGACAAGCGGGTTTTGATGATGGTTCGTTGTTGGTAGTATAAGGTGTATGTTGGTGATGCCATGTGAGTTTGGTTGTGGTGACTGTAAGTTATGATGTTGGGTAAGTCATAATCGAACATGAAGCAAGAACCGTTAGGGACAAGGGTGGTGACTATGGTGAAGTGGTTTGAGGTGGTGATGGAAGGAGTTGGCGGTGATGGTGGTTCATTGTTGTTGGGTGACTTGTCGACAGAACAAGAGTAAAGAGAGGGATGGTGATGATAGTTTTCATATGCAGAGATTTAAGCATATTATATATACATAAATATAGGTATAATAATAAATATATATAAAGTGGTGCTATGATTGAAAGAAATATGCAGGGACATGAATGAGACTTTAAGAAACAGTGACGTAATAATTAAGCAGTATTAACTTTGTAATTTATCTACCGACGGTTTGATTGGGATATTATATCGTGTCCATTGCTAAATAGTTAAAATATAAAAGTGTTCCTAAAAATCCCAAAATTTTAATTTAAGTATCTTTATTTATTTAGGTCATTATGGTATAAAATTTAGTCATTAATTTAATAGATAAAAATTACATCAACTGTCCCTCTCATTTATGGGTAAAATATAAAAAAATGATAAAATTAAATAATTAGGTCCAAAATATACCTTTAATAAGCCTATAACTTATATAACTTATTTTCGGATCACCTTTTATTTTAAAATTACATAAGTCTGAATTTAACTTACTTAATATCAATCGAAACATCAAACGAGTATTACAATCATTTAATATTTATTTTTAATATACTTTATTTATATATAGAGATATATTAAAAGTAATAATTATTATAATATCCTATTTTTATTTTATTAATTTTTAATAACAACAACAAATAATACTTCAAATTATATTCCGAATTATTATTTATATATACATACACACATATCTATTTACAATTAATTGTTCGTGAATCGTCGAGAGCAGTCGAAGGTCAATTGAATATATGAACATCGTTTCAAAATTTTCTAGACTCAACATTACATACATTGCTTATTGTATCGAAATCATATAAAGATTAATTTTAAATTTAGTCGAAAATTCCCGGGTCGTCACAAAGCTGTGGGACCAAGATAACGATGGTCGTCAAGTGTACTTTGACGAGTCGTTTTAGTTGGTATCTGATGTGTGCAGCGGGGTGTACGAAATAGTATTAATTTAAATACGAAATACGACGAAATATTACACAAGTTTTAATTATTTATTTAGAGAATGGATATACTTAAACCTTGCTACAACACTTATAGGCAGTGTACCTAATCGTACAGTAGTGTAGTTTTTAGTAAGTCCGATTCGTTCCACAGGGAATCTTTTTAAACAAAGCTTAACGCTATATTAGTTTACTTTTATAAAAATACAAATATATATATAAGTAATATTATTATTATAAAGGGGGGTTTTTACCGTTTAATGACCGGTTTGTCGATTTTAAAACTTTAGTCGCAGTTAAAACCAAATGTAAAAATAATAAATACAAGACTTAATTTAAAGCGTAAAGTAAATAACGATAATGAAATTGCGAATAATAAAAGTGCGATAAAATAAACTTGCGATAATTAAAAAGTACGATAATTAAAAGTGCAATTAAATACAATAACAATAAAAATGCGATAATTAGAAGTGCAATTAAATATAAAATAAAGGAAATTAAATATGAAATAAAAGAATTATGCTTATTTAAACTTCCGTAATCATGATGTTTGACGTGTTGATTTTAGTTTTATGCCCATGGGTTAATTGTCCTTTGTCCTGGATTATTTAATATGTCCGTCTGGTTTTTGTCCATAACAGTCCATCAGTCATAAATATAAAGTGCGAGTGTCCTCGTCAAATTATCCTTATACCCGAAGTTAAATATTCCAACTAATTGGGGACTTAAACTGTAACAAGATTTTAATACTTTGTTTAATAATTACACCAGGATGTCGACTGAGTGTAACCCAAGGTTTTAATATTTTGTTATCAATTATACCAAGTGTCCTTGTACATAATTTCACCCCTGTTTTAATTATTCTAGTGGCTATTAATCCATTCCCGTGTCCGGTTAAATGAACGATTATTCGTACATATAAATACCCCGCCCATCGTGTCCGATCGAGTGTATATGGTAATTTATAGGGACGCCCAATTGTAAATCTTTATATTAACATTAACAAACTATCATTTAGTTAAACAAATATAAAGCCCATTAATAGCCCATAGTCTAATTTCCACAAGTGTCGTTCTTTTGTCCAAACCCCAATTATGGTACAAAGCCCAATTACCCAATTTTAGTAATTAGCCCAACATCATGATTACTTCGGATTAAATAAGCATAATAATAACTTAGCTACGAGACATTAAATTAAAAAGGTTGAACATAACTTACAATGATTAAAAATAGCGTAGCGTTACACGGACAGAATTTCGACTTACACCCTTGCAACATTCGCTAACATACCCTTATTATTAGAATTATAATTAAAATTAAAATTAAAATATAAATTATAAATATATATTTACGTATATGAGAGAAGAGAAAGATAGATGGATTTTGTGGTGCACCAAAGCTCGATTTTTATAGGCATGTGGGCTGGAACTGGGGCTCATGCGATCGCATGGATTTATGCCTTCCAGGCCATGCGATCGCATGGCCAGCTGGGGAGGCTCATATTTGGTTGTTTTCTTCTGCCGACGGTTTTATAAATAAATATAATATATTAAATAATTATAAGAATTATTTAAATATTATATTATATTTATGTGCATAGTTGACTTGTAATTTTTAGTCCGTTGCGTCGAGCGTTGAGAGTTGACTCTGGTCCCGGTTTCGGATTTTCGAACGTCCTTGCGTACAACTTAATATCTTGTACTTTGCATTTTGAATCTTGTACTCTTGTAATTTCGAGACGTTTCTTATCAATAATTGGAACCTCTTTGATTGTATTTTGTACTTTTGAGCTTTTTGGTCGTTTGCGTCTTCAATTCGTTGAATCTGTCTTTTGTCTTCACCTTTTATTATTTAAACGAATATCACTTGTAAATAGAACAATTGCAACTAAAAGCTTGTCTTTCTTGAGGAATAATGCTATGAAATATATGTTCGTTTTTAGCATTATCAAATATTCCCACACTTGAGCATTGCTTGTCCTCAAGCAATATCGTCTTGAAATATTAGAATCACTTATTTATTCTTCACACTTTGTACATCAGTGAATTCTATATGGCGGTATAAACAATGGTAGTAACGATATGGTTTACAGTCCCACATGACTATAAAAATTTAGATCCATTAAGGAAATTGGATCTTTATGAAAACATTTGATCTTTTGAAAATTAAATCTAGTTTTTACCCTAGATAAGTTTTCCGGAATAACCCTTTACCGGTGTTTGCAAAATATTTTTGTGGGTTTGGTGGGTTTCAGATTTGAAAATTTTAGCTCAAAACTTGCGGTTTTGTGTCACCCACTTGCTAACCTTGTATTTGGAAAGCAACACGTCCAGTTTACTTGTCCCGTATATTACCTTTCGGTAAACTACCGTCCGATTGTAAAGGAAAGCGTTGAACAAGCAACTGTTAAGGCAATGTCCCCTGACATGCTTTTAATTATGGTCTATAACGTGTCGGACGCAATTACTATCCTTTGTAGGAGCAATAGTAAAGCTCACCCTTATAATTTTTCGGTCTGGCATAAGGTCCTGTCTTTGACCACTATGCAACCACCGTTCTTACGATTGACACCCGATTTAGTTCAGGTGACCTAATGAATTCCAGGTGAATTCCTAGGATTTTACGTTCAATGGTAATGAACGCATTGAAAATAGGGTTTTCAGAAAACAAATCAGTTTGTAATTTTGATCAAAATATTTTCTCGTTCAAGCTCGAGTTTAGATATCATTGAATTCCATGAGTTTGTAATTCTCAATCTTTAAGGTCAATCTCAAGGATTGAGTAATATCAGGCTTAAAAGCTGATTTTTGATCTTTTAAGGAGATTATCCTTTCTGGGGATCTGATTCATTAGTCTTATCAAGCTAATTTGCATGGTGCCCCCCCATT